>NC_037670.1:177923617-178061646 GCF_003255815.1 Theropithecus gelada
CCCCCCGCTCCTTTTTCTCCTCTTATTTATCCTCCTCCTCTTCTTCCTTCTTCTCTTCCTCTTCCTCCTTTGCCTCCTCCTCCTTCTCCGATTACCTTAAACCAAATGTATATTCTTACCCGGGTTTGTGAAATGCCTACCCTTGTCTTTACATTGGGAAACTTAAGGAAGCTGAGCCCAGCTCCCAGGACAGTTTGATGACCTCTAATCATACATCCCACCATAAATCCGGCTGAAGGAAATCGTTCATTGGCACTAAAAAGAGCTGAGGAGATAACTGACAGAGGAATGCAATGGATCTTTTCTCTCATCCACCTTTTGTCATTTGTTTGATTTTTTTTTCCTGCAATATGTTTTCTTCTGGTCAACTTGGCCGGAATGGTGGTAAATGCTGTTTTTGTATGTGGACTTACTTGAAAAACTGATCTATCTTAGTCGTGGACTTTGAATATCATTAAATTTCTCCAAGGACCTTGCCAATAGCTGCTTGCAAAACACAACAGTTTAATTTGATCTCTCACTGCTGCTTAGCTTCTGAGAAACATGTTGTGCTCGAAGTGCTCAAGCATTAATTAAAATCGAGGGCACTGAAATTATCAGCACCCACTGACTGCATGTGAGCGTGTAGGTGAGTGTGAATGTGTGTGCATAGGCAGGTGCACGTGTGTACTCACGTGTGTATTAATGCTTAGGAAGCTGAACTTTGCATCTTTCTCATTAAGAGTTGAAGGCTATTATCTAACCATGAAAACAAAACCTGTGACATAATTAACTTGATGTTGACTCTCAGTTTGATTTCTGAAGATAAACCAGAGTCATTTCTACTCTGAAATATTCATATATTCCAGAGAGTGTTCCCAGCGTGATGTAACACTAGACCTGCATTATCAGCATCAGCTGGAAGTTTTAGAAGAACAAAATCTTGGGCCCACTCAGACCTACTGAATCCGAAGCTCATAGGGTGGTCGATTCTGATCTGCATTAAAATTCAGTTCTAAATGTATCTATTCGCAAACTCTCTGTGGTGAAGTGCCAGTGGTTTCATTTTTGTGTTTAAAATTTCCATCCCATCGTGGCTCAGTACTTTCTCCCATCTTTCTGTTGTTTTTTTTTTTTTTTTCTGAGCCCTCCAAACTTTTTCAACCTCTGCCCTAAATCTGCTCTCACATTTTCCGGTATCTTTGTAGCAATGCCCAACTCCTTGGTACTAACTTTCTTAGTCTGTGTGTGTTGCTATGAAGACGTACCTGAGGCTGGGTCATCTTTTTTATTTTGCTTATGGTTCTACAAGGTGTACAAGAAGCACAGGCACCAGCATCAGATCCTGGTGAAGTCCTTAAGCTGTTTCCACTCGTGGCAGAAGGTGGAGGGGAGCCAGTGTGTAGAAATCACATGGCCAGAAATGGAGCAAGACAGAAAGGAAGGAGGTACCAAGTTCTTTTTAACTACCAGTTACCCAGGGAATGAATAAACGGATAACTGACTCATTTCCTGGAGGATGACACCAAGCCATTCATGAGGCATCTGCCTCCATGACCCAAATGCCCCTCATTAGACTCCACCACCACCTCCAACCTTGGGGGTCAAATTTCAACATGAGGTTTGGGGGGGATAAACATCCACACTATAGCAGCCCCCAAGAGCTGAAGATGCCATGTCTTATTTTTTATCTTCAGCCTTATCCATAGCATGCTTTATGGTAGCAAAGAGGTCTACAAGCGGTGGCCCCAAAATAATTTTACTTTCTTACTGTAACCTTTCCATTTTAAATTTGATTCACTATAGAGTGTTTGCATGGGTAGAATTAGGGTCAAAGAGAAATCTTTCATTTTAGAGTTTTGTTATTCAGGAAGAATCGGGTATTTTCATACTTTTCTTTAAAGTTTATTTTTGGCTATGATTACTTACAATGGTTCATTTTTCACAGACATCTAGGAAATGTTAATTACTGCAGATGAAATTCCCAATTCAAAAGCCAACCACAAAGGCTTTTCTTCTTCTTCTTCTTCAATATATATAATAAAGGAGATAATGCTAAAATGCTCTTATGCAAATTTTAAAATTCCCTAGTACATTAACAATGCTAATGACAGTTAATGCATTCCTGAAGCTTCTGTGTGATCCAAAATATTCAAAGCGCTTAGAAATGTTTTAGGACCACCCTGCAAATATATGGGGAGTAGAATTTTGTTCATGGAAATTAGTTCCTTGAAAATAGATTCAGTGCCAAATTTAAGAGATGAAGAAGAGCTGAAAAGTCAGTGTAGTGCAGTACAGTCATCTGCAGATAAAGTTCGAAACCCTCTTCTCCCAGACCACCATAATGGGTAGGTACAGAATCTCAGAGAGTCACTGCAGTTTGGTTGGAAGAGGAAATTGCTCTTCATAAAGCAACGCAGAGGAAGGTAAGGAGAAAGTGGAATTAGATTGATAGGTCAACTAATGATCATGAAGAAACTTTCTCTTGTTGACGATGATGTCAGCTTCTACCAGGACTAACTTCAGTGAGCACAGGAATGGCATTGCTGTTCAGTAGGGTTATGCCCTCAGGTGGAATGACAGAAGACAGACCCTCGTTGTTCCTTTGCTGACCTAGGGAAATCTGCAAAGCAGAAATATGAAGAGCGAAGATGCTGACTCTTTACAGACAGCTTTATTTAGGTGAATTCAGGTTGTTACATGGTCTTGTCACAAGTGCTTCTTATTCCAGAAGTTTTCTGACTACTTCAACATGCATTTCATTCCTTCTTTCTTCCTTGAGCTCCTTAATATTAAATGCAAAGGAGGGGAGGCATGTTCAACTTACACTAAGGTTTAGTTGAAGCAAGAATGCCCTTTGTGCACCTACTGGAAATTCCCTTGTGGAATCTTTATAGTAAAGCCTATTGGGAAAATATAATTGAAAACAAAATCTTCTCCCAACCTAGAAATCCTCTCCACAAAGGTAGTAGAGAAAGAGAACACTTTTATTATTTGAATAAGCATTAAACCAGAATGGTGATGCACATCACAGACAATATGCTAAAATATTACAAAGACAGAATTCTCTTATATAGCCAGGCAGACACAATCCATTAAATACATGTTTTCAAGATAAACAGTAGCTCACCCTTAAGTAAGAGGATTTGACAGCATCATTTGTCAAACATAGTTCGTCCTAACTTTACTAGCTGCTTACTGGCTTTATTTAGAGGGGGGAAAAGCCTCTCATATCTTCATGATAGAAGGTAGTTTCGCATATTAGAGCAAAGTGTCCACCAATGTTAGGCTCCAGAAACTGGGAGACGGGTTCTGTCTCCCTTGATGTGTTTGCATTTTAAAAAGATGGTTCCAGATCTTTGGGAACACGATCCCCAGGTCATAAAGCTGACAAAGCCCTCCCTATTTAGTCTTCACAAGGATGCACTTCCAAGAGATGAAAAAGTGCTTATAGGCCGGGCGTGGTGCCTCACACCTGTAATCCCAGCACTTTGGGAGGCTGAGGCGGGTGGATCACCTGAGGTCAGGAGTTCAAGACCAGCCTGGCCAACATGGTGAAACCCCGTCTCTACTAAAAATACAAAAAATTAGCCAGGAGTGGTGACAGGTGCTTTTAATCTCAGCTATTTTTGAGGCTGAGGCAGGAGAATTGCTTGAATCCGGGAGGTGGAGGTTGCAGTGAGCCAAGCATGTGCCATTGCACTCCAGCTTGGGCAACAAGAGTGAAACCCTGTCAAAAAAAAAAAAAAAAAAAGAAAAAAGAAAAAAAGAAAAGGTGCTTATAATTACAAGTTTTCTAAGGTAAAGCTCTAAGAAACAGAAGAAGAAAAAACTTTCCTCCTGATTTTCAACAGGAGGAAGTGTCTTATTTCTAGTTTGTATTAGTCCTTACAAGCCAGAGCATTCAAATGAGTAACCTCTACAATAGCCAGCAAAGCTACAGACACCCAGCAAGAGGGACTGGAGCCTGTCCCAGGCTTGCAGATGCTGAGTGCTTGAGATGTTGTCACAATTTAGCCAAAATTGAGGATCAGGAGACTGCCAAGGACACTAGTGCTTGACGGAACCATTCCCTCTTCCAAGAATTTAAGAGCAAGAAAAAAACTCAGCCATATACTTGGAGCAGTGGCTTTCATATTCAGGACTAGGAGCATTTGGGTTCTGCAGGATGTGGGATGGAGGCATGGCTAAGGGGTGATTGGAGCAGCCATGGGGGTGATCAGGCCTGAAAAGCCTGCTACTCAGAAGCCTTCCTTCCAATAGTCATTATTTATTCACTGCTTAGCAAAGAGATCAGCACTTTGCCTGCTGCATCTCCCAAAGCCCCCCAACAACCCTGGATGGAGGTACTAACATCTTTACTTTTCAAATGAGGCTTAAAGAAGTTAAATGAGAAAACTGCCCAGATTCACCTAGGTAGTAGGTAGAAAATCAGTATCCCACTTAGATGTGTGTCACTGTGTCATCTTAAGAGAAGAGATTAAGCATTGGCCTTGCTAGACAACAAGGATACTCTTCAACATATAAACATCTTATTCAATAAAATATTCTTAAGGCCCTATTGACTGAGGCCGCATTGAAAGCATTTGGAAGCTTATCCAATGTTTCCATTCTCTGGTCTCTGCTTGTGACTTTGCTTCTTAGTTTCTCTTCTGTGCTGCAAGTGCTGGAAAGCACTTCATCTTTTGTCTTTTCAGTTGTTGAATTTAGGTTCCGTGATTAAGAGTTGTGTTGCTATTGTGTTCAGTACTTTATTCTCTTTCTGTATCCCAGGAAGTCAGCAACTGGGCCCCATCTCCTACAGAAGCAGGGAGATGACGGTGGGTTGAGGGCCTTTGGGGGTTTTCTAAAACTGTCAATCATCCTATGTGTGGCAAGCAGAGTTTCCTGTGTCTCTGTTACCTATGCAAAGGAGCGGGTGGGAAAATATTTTGCTAACTAGCGATCTAAGATGAGTTTTTTTAATTTTTGTTTTGAGATGGAGTCTCGCTCTGTTGCCCAAGCTGTAGGGCAATGGCATGATCTTGACTCACTGCAGCTTCTGCTGCCCAAGCTCAAGCAGTTCTCCTGCCTCAGCCTCCCAAGTAGCTGGGATTACAGGCACGGTCCACTATGCCTAGCTAATTTTTGTATTGTTAGTCAAGACGGGGTTTCACTGTGTTGGCCAGGCTGGTCTCGAACTCCTGAGCTCAAGTGATATGCCCACCTCAGCCTCCCAAAATGCTGGGATTACAGGTGTGACCCACTGCACCTGGCCAGTTATTCTTTGATTCTCCTCCATCATCTTTCAATTTCTTACAGTTGGGGCATTTTCCCTGTTCTCAGCACCCTCATCAGTGTGGACCAGGACAATGGGAGAGGGTGAACCTGAATTCCTCCAACTCTAATGACTTTATTAGAAGGCTTGAGGGGGAGGGCAAAAAGGGTATAGTGGTAACAGTGAGCACTTTGAATCTCACTTACCCTAATCATTTCTTGAATGATTGAAGGAGTAATGGGACCCTCCTTACTTCTTACTTCTAAATTCTCACTATTGATTGAGCGTCTCATATGCAGGCACTGAGATACCTCAGTGAATAAAATATAGTCCTCCCCTTCCTTCTTGTGTCTTCCATTCTAGTGGCAGAAATAGACAGTGATTACACAGCTAATTATTTAATTACAAGTCTAAAGCATTCTGCAAAAACATTGTAGGGGCCAAGGGAAAGCTTCTCCTTTGTCTTCTGAAGGTTCACTGAAAATCAGCTGATGAAAGACAGGTGAACAGGAGAAAAGGCTTGCAAATTTGTTTTATCACAGTTTTACACACGCGCTTTCAGAATGAAGACCCAAAGATAGGAGTCTGTCCATTTTTATGCTTAGGTTCAACAAACTATGGACAGCTGTGCGGAAATAGGATTGGGCACCAAGGGTCTGATCTAATGCCAGTACGCTGAGTGGGAAAACCCAGTAAGATCTGACCATCTAGATTCTTCTTGGCTGCTCTGCAGAATTCCTTCCTTCTGGGCATGGGGAAGCACCTTTTCTGCAATGGGGGGTCTTATGACCCACAGTTGAACAAGGTAGGTCAGGTAATTTCGTTATGGTCAGTTTTTACACAGAAAGGCGGGGGAAAGTTGGAGTAGTAGCTTTAGGTTTTATGGCTGGCTCTTGGGAGCAGAGGATCTGGTTCCTATGACTATGTTGGGGAAGAGGGTCCTAGTTTCTCTGGGCAGCCTCAGGAGAAAATGAGGGGCCAGAAACAGAAGGGCAGGAAGGGGAGTGGGGAGAAATGTTTGCTTCTGTGGTCTTCATTTTGGGTTATCATTTTCAGGGCCCCAGCAAAAGCGGATTGAGATGATTATTATTATATTAACATAAGCTTTGTGGTCTACAAAGTGTTTCGAAGCGAATGACTCTGTGAAAGATAGAATGGATGAGAGAGATGGTTCTCTCAAATTGTTAATCCAAGGCAGAATAAAAAAAAAATCATGATTAAAGATATTTCTTAAAGGGGATAAAATTAGTATGTATTGGCAATTTGCTACTACAGTGAGGTATTTAAAAAGAGAAAAAAATAAACAAAATGTATAATGAAACCTGGGTCTCTATAACTTGTGAAGGCTGAGGAATAGAAGATACTTCACTAAGAAAAGGCAGAGGACTCCCTTGACTAGGTGTAAGGATGTGCTCTTGAGATGCTGGGGACAAGGAAGTCCGTGGAAGCAATGGGGAGGACCAACACATGAGCAGCATCTGCTTTGAAAAGTGGAGACTGAATTGCGATTTGATCCTGGGAGCAAACACCAAAGAACTTAGAGCTAATAATAGCGAAGCCGTAGGAAGAACAGCAACAGAGAAGCTTGGGTGGAAGGACTTCTAATACATAAAAGTTGGAACAAAATAAACCAAGGAGACAAACAGAAGTGTTACACAGGTATTTTTCTTTATAAGTGAAATATATTTTAAGAGCACTAAAGGGCCTTTGAACTCAGCTTTTATGAAGAAATCTGTTTCAAGGTAGAAGAGATATGTTGTAGGTTTCTGTTACATTAATAGCAAAGACCACTAGCTAAGACCAAGTTAGTACTTAAGAGCTAAGCATTCTTTTTTCTTTTAATTATTTTATTCTTATGGATTTAGGGGTACAAGTGCAGTTGTGTTATGTGGATATAGTGTGTAGTGGTGAAGTCTGGGCTTCTCGTGTGCTCATCACCCATAAAGTGTACATTGTACCCACTGCATAGTATGTTATACCCCACACCCCTCCCACCCTCCAACCTTTGGAGTCTACAGTGTCTATGATAGCACTGTATATGTTGCTATGTATCCATTGTTTAACTCCCAATTATAAGTGAGGACGTGTGGCTTTTAACTTTTTAATTTCTGAGTTAGGGTCTCACTCTGTCTCCCAGGCTGGGGTGCAGTTGCATGATCTTGGCTCGCTGCAGCCTCGGCCTCCCGGGCTCAGGTGATCCTCTCACCTCAGCCTCCTGAGTAGCTGGGACCACAGGCACATCTTACCATGTCTGGTTAATTTTTGTAATTTTTGTAATTTTTGTAGAGTCAGGGTTTCTCCGTGTTGCCCAGGCTGGTCTCAAACTCCCAGACTCAAGCAATCCACTCGCTTCAGGCTTCTAGCGTGCTAGGATTACAGGCGTGAGCCATTGCTCCCAATCCCAGTTTTTAACTTTTTGTTTTCTAGCAGTTTCACTAAGGATAATGGCCTCCATTTCTGCCCCTCTTGCTGGAAAAGACACGTTTTCATTCTTTCATATGGTTGAGTAGTATTGCATCGTGTATATGCACCACATTTTAAAAATCCAGTCATCCATTAATGGACACTTAGGTTGCTTCCGTGACTTTACAGCTGTGAATAGTGCTGCAATAAACATATGAGTCAGGTGTCTTTTTGATAAAATAATTTATTTTCCTTCGGATAGATGCCCAGTGGCATTATTGGTAGATCAAAGTGTAGTTCCATTTTTAGTTCTTTGAGAAATTTCCATACTGTTTCCCATAGAGGTTGCATTAATTTACATTTCTACCAATAGTATATAACCATTCCCTTTTTTTTGCATCTTTGCCAACATCTGTTGTTTTTTGACTTTCAAATAATAGCTTTCTGAGTGCTGTAAGATGGTATCTCATTGTGGCTTTAATTTGCACTTCTCTGATGATGAGTGATGATGAGCATTTTTTCCTATGTTTGTTGGCCAAGAGCTAAGCATTCTGATGGTTTTGTGTTGATCAAATCACAGCTGGATTGTTCAGTTTGGGATGCCAAATACAAAGAGGGATAGACAAACTGGCCTTCATCCAGAAGAGAGGAATCAGGATCACAGAAGATTAGAAGTTGTATTGGGAAAGGGAATTTGGATAAATGATGTTGTCTAATCTAGGTGTGATAGCTAATTTCACGTGTCCACTTGGCTGGGCTGCAGTGCCCAGCTATGTGGTGAGACATCATTCTGGATATTTCTGTGAGTGTGTTTTGGATGAGATGAACACTTAAATCAGTGGACTTTGAGTAACGCAGACTACCTTCCCTGGTGCAGTGGGCCTTGTCCCATCAGTTGGAGGTCTAAATAGAGCGAGAGACTGACCTCCCAGGAGTAACGGGGAATTCTGCAGCAAATGGCCTCGGGGCTTGAACTGCAGCACTGGCTTTTCTCTGGGTTTGCAGCCTGCTGGTCTGTCCAGATTTTGGACTTGCCAGCTCTTATAATCTCATGAACGAATTCCTTAGTATAAATCTTTCTATATGTGTGTGTCCATCCCATTCATTCTGTTTCTCCTGAGAACGCCGACTGATACCTAGGAAAGCAGAGACCTGGGATGGAAGCATGGTAAGTGTTTTTAGGTATCTGGAGGGCTTTTAAGGAAATAGAAACAGATTTGTTTTCTATGAATTTGAGAGACCAGATCCCTGGATTGAAATTTAGAGGCTGGAAGTTTTTTGCTTAATTGAAAGAAGACAACAAGAATTGATACATTGATCCTGTTCTTTTTTAGCTGAATGTGAGACGCAAAATTCACAACATTGAGTTCTTTATAGCTTCAGTGTATCACCACATGTGCAAGGTATTATAGAATGGATTCAATGTGCCTGTTGGGAATTAGAATTATAAAGAATTTTGGAAGTTTCTAGTCTGTCATTGTTTCTGGTAATGCATGCTGTGAAGGGCTAAGAAACATTTGTTCATTCTACAGAGGATGAAACAACAGACTTGGTCAAAAAAGTGTAGTTATGGTCCTTTTAAATGGAAAAATTCAGACCACAGCTGGATAGGAATGAAATCTTGAAAACAGTGACAGATTCAGTGTCTGGTTATTTTAATACGACTCACTCGTAGACATGGATAGAAAAATGCAGATAGTAGAGTACCAAAAAATACCTATTGGAAGTACAAAAAGAATGGTAATTAAATGATTTCTACAGGCAAACAATACAGAGCTTATTACAGAGAGACCTCATTTTATGTAGCTCTTTTACTGAAAATGTGGCATGTATTTTTCTGTATTAATTCAATATATTTCAAATGAACTAAAAACCTGCCATCTTCAAGGATTTCATTATAAGATTCCTTATGAACACTGTCATAAAATGAACAGTTAACTCATTCAATTTTTTAGGCCGGGCGCGGTGGCTCAAGCCTGTAATCCCAGCACTTTGGGAGGCCGAGACGGGCGGATCACGAGGTCAGGAGATCGAGACCATCCTGGCTAACACGGTGAAACCCCGTCTCTACTAAAAAAAAAAAAAAAAGAAAAAAAAAAAAAATATGAATGGTCACATATTGAATTTACTTTTTTTTTTTTTTTTTTTTTTACTTTTTTGAGACAGAGTCTTGCTCTGTCACTCAGGCAGGAGTCAGTGGCACGATCTCGGCTCACTGCAACCTCCGCCTCCCAGAGTCAAGCAATTCTCATGCCTCAGCCTCATGAGTACCTGAGACTACAGGCACATGCCACCATGCCTGGCTAATTTTTGTATTTTTAGCAGAGGCGGGGTTTCACTATATTGGCCAGGCTGGTCTCGAACTCCTGACCTCATAACCCACCCATCTCGGCCTCGCAAAGTGCTGGGATTACAGGCATGAGCCACCGTGCCCGGCCCTGAATTTACTTTAAAAGGGTTATACATGTGTTGGTAAACAGCATCAAGAAATACATTCCTTCTATGTTATGGGTGTTTTAATTCTTTATGTTTGTCCCCAGAAGATTTACTTGCAGATCTCGGATGATCTTGGGTCTTGAGTGGGTGTGCTGAGGTTCTACCTCTGGGCAGGAAGAAAGGTGTGAAGCAACCTCTAACAGCTCATGCAGAACATTGCCCCCAGGTTAGCACCAGTGCAGCACAGTTCAGCAGAGCAGGGGCCGGGCATTGTTGCAGAGCAGGGCCACGCCCCTCTGTTCCGGGGCGCTTGGAGCAGTTGGTGTTCCTGCTCCTGGGTTGTTTATATTGGGGGACAAACATGCTTTTACATTTTCCTGTCTCAAAAAAAACTTAAAAACTCACAAGACAACTTCCCTGATGTGCCCTGTACCCCTCCAGCTACCAGTCTTTCCCTTGAATAACCTGGTAGTGAAATGCCACTATTTTTAACTCCTCATTTCCTCTTAAAAATCTCCCATCAGACTTTGGTTCTTACCACCGCATGGAAGAATTACCTGTCCACATCACAAATGACCTCCTTCCCACCATATTCAGAGGTCAGTTCCCACTTAAGTCGCTGAAGGAGATCAGGAAATGACACCCCAAAATATACTGCTTTGGACTTCAAACTCCCCCAGTCACTTGGGGAACAGCAAATTCTGGGAGGAGCTTTCTGAGTACCTCTTACCTACAAGACAGATCCTTCAGAGGGGACACAATTGTCATGAATCCCCTCCCTAGAACCTCATCAACCAGGGACTGCTGGCTGATATCATAGGAGAGGATATTGGAGGCCGACACTGCACCCAGACAGGTTTTGTCTCAGGCTGTCTTCTGTCCTGCTGAGGGGCCATTCACCTGCCCCAGAAATCATTTACTCTCCCCTAAGTTGCCTACATCCACCCTCTCTTTCCTATGGAGAGGGTATATAAGCTGCTAGATGTCTCTGAGTTTCGAGTATTCATTTTTCTTTTATGTGATGCTCCCGGGAATGTAATACATGTGTATACTTTTTCTCTTGTTAATCTGTCTTAAGTCAATTTAATTTGTAGCCCAGCTGAGGAACTTCCCAGAGTGAAAGGAGGCCATTTCCACCCCTCCAGGGCCTGCTGGCAGCACTTTTTTGACTTCTTTTCTTTTCTTTCTTAGATGGAGTCTCCCTCTGTCACATAGGCTGGAGTGCAGTGATGCAATCTCAGCTCACTGCAACCTCCACCTCCCAGGTTCAAGCAATTATCCTGCCTTGGCCTCCTGAGTAGCTGGGACTACAGGTGCGTGCCACCACACCCAGCTAATTTTAACCACCATGGAGGGTCAAGCTTCCCTGCATCTCAGGTGTTGCTCATTTCCTTTATCCTATCCTGGCTGCCTCTCCAGCCCAGGGCTCAAGCATCATTCTTCTGCCTTTTCCAAGATGGCCTCATTCATCTTAGTAGCTTTAAGCAGAATCTGTGTTCTGAAGACTTCCAAATTTGCATCTCAGCCTCTACACTTCAGGCTTTTACACCAAATTTCCCCCAGACTTCACCTCTCATGTGCATAATGGGTCATAAAAACCAGCAGAGCCAAAACAGAACTGGATTCACTTCTTCCACCCCTTTCTCCCTGGGCTTCCTGACCTTGGTGCACAGAACCATTGTTCATCCTGATATTCAGGCTCTGAAGCTTGCAGCAACCCTTGGTTTCTTTCTTCCTTCATAGCTCACAGCCAATCCCTGCATCAACAGCAGCTCTGGTTTCAGATGCATCACTCTGACCACGTCTCCCCTCCCTCAGGGGTCCCAGTTCAGTCAGTGCCATCATCCTTTCCTACCTGGACTGCAAGTGGACTCTTACTTGGCTTCCCTGCTTCCACTTTGGGTCAGAGATAGATCATGTGTCCTGAGAGACAAATCATGAGCCAGAATGATCTTTTAAGACACAGGTCAGATTATTTCACTGACTAGCTCTGCAGTCTGCTAGGACAAAACCATATTTCTTATTGTGACACTGGTTGGCCGCTGTAGAGGCCTCCAGCCTGACCCCTGGCCTTGCTGGGGTCCCAGGGTCACATTGAGCCTTATTGAGTCCCAGGTCCTTTGCACCTGCTTCTCCTTCCCTGGAACTGTCTTCACCCAGATGTTGGCTTGCTCTTTGTGGGGTGCTCTTCCTGTAGACCTTCACACTGAAATCATTCTCCACGCTCTGTGCCCCTTCCCCGGTATCATGATCCTTGCTCAGTCGCTGGCCGTCTACACCCTTTCCTTTCCTTGAGATCATAGTGTATGTTTATTGGTTGGTGTGACTATTATCTATCTCCACAGCTACGATGTCGGCTTCACTCTCAGGGATCTTGTCCTGTCTCATTCACTTTTTGTATCCCTTGTAGGTGCTCTCTCAAATTTAGAAGGAATGAATTAATGTGGGGCAGGAGTTGTTCAGAATAGGATTCAAGACATAAAAAACTTTTGGCTCCCCACTCCCTTCCTCTCTTAGTTTGCAATGGAAAGTGATTGCGAGGCGAAGATAGTACAGACTGGTAATTTGGTAATCACTGTGTCAGTGTGCCTCACAGGGGCAGCATTATCACATGCAGATTAATAAACTGAGGTCACAAGGAGCTGCTTCTGCATGCAGAGAATATAGGAGGACAGAGATGCATATAGTGTTATATTACGGTCACCAATTCGGTTACAATGCTGTTAGGTTTTGACACCTATTTTTAAATAATTTTCCTGCTACATCTTTTTCTTTTTGCAGGAGGCACCACTTTAGTATAGTTGGTGCAATTGTTGTCCATTAAAATCTTAGCAAGGTGATAATCCAAACCAGATGCTGTATAACCTATGCTGGTAAAAGTCCCGAAGTACTTACCTGAAAACTTTGAGTTAAATTAGGAATTCAGAATTTTCAGAATTCAAGAAGCTAACACAAATTTTTTTTTGTTATGTATTACATAACACCCCCAGTGGTGTCTGAGGCACCATCCCATAAACCCATAAACCCATTGTAATTTCTGCAAAAAAAAAAAAAAAAAGTACACTAAGTAGAATCAGTAAAATTACCAATGGCTTCATATCAGTAATTTTTGCCGCTGAAGTAGTTCAGGGCAGAAAAGATTTTGTTTCCAAATGAGTTTTAAGGAGCTTTATTGGATGAAATTAGTGAAACATCGAAACATATACACACTCAAATAAAACGAACAGGAACCGTTGCAAAGGATGCAGAGGAGGTGGCCTGACATCAGCTGAGAGGGGAGGTCAGAGAGAACCCGGGGAGTGAGAGCTTCATGAAAGAGATGCAGCTGGAGTTGCACTTTAGTTGAAGGACTCCTCTGCAAAAAGCTGAATCCTCCCCAGCCTGGATCCAAATTCTCTTTCCTATTACATTTCAGCTGCCAAAATAGCTCTTTGAATTTGGTGCTTAGAAGGATTTAGAGATACTAAAAATTGCAGCATTTCCTACAGAGCTATTTGTAAGAGGAAAGCAATGGAGGTAGAGAAGTGGGTTGTTGAGAATAATAGGGTGAACTTGAAAGAGGAAAAGATGAGGATTAAAATAGGGGCAATCTTCCTCATATTGAAATTTCTCAAATTCAGTATTCTCTAAAGAGTTGCACTCTAATTTTTCTTAAGGGGGAGAAAATTAAACTTTTCAAATCATACACACACACAGACACACACATACCTATATTTTGCAGGGAGGAATCTCCAAGCTGTTAGGGCCCCAGTAATCAGGTAATCTCTTTGGCCTCCTCATTAACACTCTGATCAGCCTCTTTGCAGCCATTCTAACTTAAGAAAAATAGTAAACCTCTGAAATAAGCTTTAAAAAGTTGAGTGTAAACCTCTTCAGTCTAGCTTTTGAACATGGTATCTATTGAAAACCCTATTATGTTAGCTGGTAACCAAGGATGGAGGTCTCTTCTCCAGTAGTAACTGTGTGTAAAGGTTTTTATACTTAGGACTGTGTTTAGGAGTTGTGATACATTTTCTTTTTATTTAGTTAGTTTTGAGATGGAGTCTCACTCTGTGGCCCCGATTGGAGTGCAGTGGCATGATCTCAACTCACTGCAATCTCTGCCTCCAAGGTTCAAGCAATTCTCCTGCCTCGGTCTCCTAAGTAGCCGGAACTACAGGCAAGCACCACCACGCATAGCCGATTTTTGTACTTTTAGTAGAGATGGGGTATCACCATGTTGGCCAGCCAGGTCTCAAACTCCTGACCTCAGGTGATCACCCGCCATGACCTCCCAAAGTGCTGGGATTACAGGCATGAGCCACCGCACGTGGCCAACATATCAATTGTTTGGTTTGAGCCAGCTTATAATAAAATAACTCTTACAACAGAGATTCATTGTTTCTTCATGTTTCTGTCAGCTGCATTTAAGTATCATAAAGTCTAAAAATTGGATAAAAACATGTTGACTGACCTTAATTTCTACCTCCCTGGGACTTGGTTCTAGAGCTGTAGTTTGGACCACCACTAAATCTGTCTTATCTTTTTTCCCCTGATAAATATTCAGTATTTGAGGAAATCATCACATCTCCCTTTAGCATTCTTTTGGCAAGGTAAAAGATTACTGGAATCCAGTTTTGGGGACCATTGTTAAACTTTGCTTTTTCAGAGCTTAGAAACATATTGAAGTCTTGCAAAGGAGCCCTTGGCATAACTGTGTGACTAGATGTGCTCCACAACTCTAGAACACGATGATGTTCCATATATGTCTCCATCTTAGTAAGAATGAAAAGAGGGCTTGGCTGGTGCTGGATGGTTCTCATTTGCAATGCAATACCAAAATCTTAACATTTGAAAATTATATAGTAGAAATATGGACTTTCTTATGAATGCCAAAAAACTGGTTGCTTCTCCTATCATCAGAGAGAATACTTGCACTTACTATTCACTGAAAACTGACTTATTTGGTGATATGGTCTGGCTGTGTCCCCACCCAAATCTCATCTTGAATTGTAGCTCCTGTAATTCCCACGTGTTGGGGGAGGGCCCCAGCAGGAAGTAATTGAATCATGGGAGCGGGTCTTTCCCATGCTGTTCTCATGATAGTGAATAAGTCTCACAAGGTCTGATGATTTTACAAGGGGGAGTTTCCCTGCACAAGTTCTCTCTTCCCTGCCTCCATGGAAGATGTGCCTTTTGCCTTCTGCCATGATTGTGAGCCCTCCCCAGCCATGTGGAACTGTGAGTTCACAAAACCTCTTTTTCTTTATAATTACCCAGTCTTGAATATGTCTTTTTCAGCAGCGTGAAAACAGACTGATACATTTGGCTATGTCAGATCCTAAGTCCAGGAATTCCCCAGTTGTCCATACCTTCCCTGAAGCTATATGTTTATAAAGAATTTTCTCTTCAGGAGGAGCCCTTTTAAGTTGCAGAATTGCTTTCTTCTGACCACAGCCCTGTTTTCGAGGGAACGGCTTTATTGAGTTATTGTTTGCATAGCACATTTCGAGTGCAATTCAATGAGTTTTAGCATATTTACAGAGTTGTGCTACCATCACCACAATCTAATTTTATAACACTCACTGCATTCGGAAAGGAAACTTTGTCCCATTTCATGAGCTTATTTTGAATGTGGATCTTCTTGGAAAAATAACTGATTCCTCTTCTTTACAGATAAAGACATCAACATTCAGAGAGATTGAGACTGCCTTTGTTCTTTATTCCACAAGGCCCAGAGTGCATCACCCGAGAAAGCTCTCTGACCATGCATGGTCAAGTATAAAAGAGTGTACGAATGCTAAGCTAGTGTTAAATGATTTTTTGTCTATACGGTGGGGCTCGCCTCCCCGTCTCTCCCAGCCTCATCCATAATTGGGTCTGAACTCTTGCTTTTATTTATTATTTAAAATTTCAAACTAGTTTGATGTCGTCTAGCTAAAATTGCTAATGCCCTTTTTAAGCTTTACTTAAAAGGATTTAACTGTTCAGCAGTAGAATCTTTTCTGCTGTACATGTGATTTCCCTTGGAGGAAATGAATTTTTTCTAAGTGAGTGTCAAGGGGAAAGCACAAAACATCAGGCTTAAAGCTTGGGTCAGGGATGTATGATTTCAGATCCATAAGCAGAAATCCATCCCCCCAACAAAGAACCTTCTAAGCATTCTATAAACTTGTCCTAAAGTGACTCTACTGTGTAGCAGATCAGAGAAAACAAGTTTCTGACCCATTTTCTGGATATCTAAGAACCCAGTGATGACACACCCAGCCCCCAGCTCCTACCCCCATGCCGAGCTGTCTCCCACTCATCGCCTCTGGATCATGGTGCAACTTGCCACTCCAGGAGGATCCACATGTGAGATAAACTCATGAAATGGAATGAGGTTTCCTAGGGCCATGTCCTACTCTCATTTGAACGACCATAGTTTTAGCAAGATCTTCTTTTTAAGAACAGTTTGCTTCTTCCTGATACCAAAGTGAAATTGGTAGAAACAGAGAGAATCAGGATCAGAATTAAAGAGACGAGAGGCCGGGCGCGGTGGCTCAAGCCTGTAATCCCAGCACTTTGGGAGGCCGAGACGGGCGGATCACAAGGTCAGGAGATTGAGACCATCCTGGCTAACATGGTGAAACCCCGTCTCTACTAAAAATACAAAAAACTAGCCGGGCGAGGTGGCGGACGCCTGTAGTCCCAGCTACTCGGGAGGCTGAGGCAGGAGAATGGCGTAAACCCGGGAGGCGGAGCTTGCAGTGAGCTGAGATCCGGCCACTGCACTCCAGCCTGGGCGACAGAGCGAGACTCCGTCTCAAAAAAAAAAAAAAAAAAAAAAAAAAGAGACAAGATAGCTCTGGAGGTCTTTGAGGACGGTCAGTCCCATGTGAAGTGAAAACAAAGGAAGGGTGGCAGTGGCCGCTACCTGGGGGCAGAGATGCTGGTTGCTAGAATGGTACTGGGGGTACAGAAGGTCATCTCCTGCCCCTGTGACTTGCTGATTCCATGCTGCATGGGCGTGAAAGGTTCTGATGCTACTCTTTGTGTTTTTTGGTGGAGAGACAATGAATCAGCATTTCCAGCTACAGGTAAAATCAATAGTATGTTTAGACATGTCTTTAAAGGATTAATACTTCAGAATTTGAGAAAGCAAAATTAGTAAACCCAACCTGGGCCAGTGGTGGACACACTAAGGTAAATAGCTCCTCTGATTTTTAAATAACATGTTCTTGGAGAAAGTGGGGCCTAAACAGTCAGCCACATTTTCTTCCCCTATCTCCCCTCCCTTCCCCTCCCCTCTTTGAAGTCTAGCTCTGTCACCCAGGCTGGAGTGCAGTGGCACGATCGCAGCTCACTGCAACCTCCATCTCCTGGGTTCAAGCAATTCTCCTGCCTCAGCCTCCCAAGTAGCTGGGATTACAGGTGCCTGCTATCACGCCCAGCTAATTTTTGTATTTTTAGTAGAAATGGGGTTTCACTGTGTTGGACAGGCTGGTCTCGATCTCCTGACCTCATGATCCACCTGCCTCAGCCTCCCAAAGTGCTGGGATTGCAAGTGTGAGCCACCGCACCTGGCCTTCTTTTTTATTGTTACACATCCTTAAGGACTAGGAAACATTTAGGTCATACTGGCTCTTACATTCAAACCTATAAACAGGAATTAATGTATTTCCGTGCTGTTTATTTTATAAATTTTATTACTCTGTGTGTGTGTTTTAAAGAAGAATTTCTGGTGAGTTTTCTATTTTTGTTTTGTTTTGAGACCGAGTCTCACTCTGTCGCCCAGGCTAGAGTACAGTGGCACAATATCAGCTCACTGTAAGCTCTGCCTCCTGGGTTCATGCCATTCTCCTGCTTCAGCCTCCCTAGTAGCTGGTACTACATGCACCCGCCACCACGCCCAGCTATTTTTTTTTTTTTTTTGTATTTTTGTATTTTTAGTAGAGCTGGGGTTTCACTGTGTTAACCAGGATGGTCTTGATCTCCTGACCTCGTGATCTGCCCGCCCCAGCCTCCCAAAGTGCTGGGATTACAGGTGTGAGCCACCGTACCCAGCCGAGTTTTCTATTCTTATTTGTATCTATTGCTTACCTCAATAGCTTGTTCCAATATGATTGTTGTGTCTAAAAGTAATTTGTGAGTAGATCGTCGCTGACTCGTGCTGTCACGATTGAGCGGGTGTGTCCAGAGCTTTGCTTTTCACACGTGCGTGCACATATGGATCATCTGAAAATCTGAAAATCTTGTGAAAATGCAGATTCCATTCAGTGGGTCTGGGGTGGGGCCTGGGATTCTACATTTCTCACAACTCCAGAGAGATGTGGATGCTGCATCTGTGAGCCATGCTTTAAGTAGCAAGTTCTTATAGGGCCTGCAGGGTGATGAACCACACAGGACCGAGCAATGCAGGTTCCCCCAAAGATGAGCACTTCCTGCCCCTCAGTCCATGGGGATTAGGACACATTGCCTATTGTAGTTGGCCTGCAGGAATATATTCTGGGAGCAAAGGCCTGCTTGGAGAAAAAAAATGTCCTCTTTGCTACATTTTGCCAGCATTCAAATTGATCCAGCATGGGACTGTACAGATAGCAAGAAATGCATATGACCTTGGGCAGTGTTAAAACCTGGATATCTTCCATGAAGCAGATTGGGTCTGGCCCATGCTGGTGGCAGTTTACCTCCTCCCGCTGTTCCCTCCTCCCTCCCTGGCCACTGAGGGTTTATGAACTTGGGAAGGCGTGGAGGCTCTCAGGAAGCTGCTGTCACATTTCTCTCTCTTACAGACACTAAGATTCCCTTTCAGTAATCAAAAGTGGTCCGAAGGCTCTGGAAAGACAGAAATGAAGGACCTCCTTTAAAAACAAATGTTTACGGCACCTTCTCAAAGATTCAAATTTCCTGGATTATATGTGGTTATTCTACTGTGACATGCTAAGGGTGGATGGGTACCTGTTGTAAACGGTATTTTTGTTTTGATATTTCCTATTTCCACTATTTCAAATTGCATCAGACTGAAGTCCTAGCAAAAGTATACGTTACTTTTATCTTTCCACTGATGGGAAAATAAAAGAAAATGTTTCAGAGAGTTTTCCAAAAAGATTTGATCTCCTCAGTGTTAATATCCTTAGCTACACAATTCAGAATATTACAGATTTCCTTATAATCGGTTTACTTGATTGTTTAGGATGTTTTCTGTCATCCTGGAGGATGTAGAATGTATGTCTGATACAGTGATTGTTTTAAACAAATAAGAACATGCTATCTGTGACACATGCAGACCTCATGAGCTGAACTGATACTTTTCCACGTGGCACATTTATTCCCAAAGCTATTGGGTCAGCTACCATTTTCTGGAAATAACTGAGTCATAAATGATGGCGTCTTATTGGTCTCTACAACATGACCCTGGGAGACTTTGCTGTGGAAACTGGTACTTAAAATAGAGTGAAATATAATTTAAAATTGCACCTTGAAGATTTCTTCATCATTCCTTACTAGCTACAGAAATCATGTGTTTATAGACCTTTTTCAGTTGGATATCTTTTGTTATTTTAAAATGATTGACTGTATTAGTCAGTTTGACTATTTCTGCCAAGGCAAAAGGAAGAGGTAATTAAAACACACACACACACACACACACACACACACACACACACACACACTCGTGATGTCATCTCTGTGTAGCCAAGCAGACCACTACAGATCATTGTCTTTCCTTAGAAATTACAGCCAGGAACGGTGGCTCACGCCTAATCCCAGCACTATGGGAGGCCAAGGCAGGCAGATCACTCGAGACCAGGAGTTCAAGATCAACCTGGCCAACATGGTGAAACCCCGTCTCTACTAAAAATACAAAAATTAGCTGGGCATGGTGGTGCCTGCCTGTAATCCCAGCTACTTGGGAGGCTGAGGCATGAGAATTGCTTGAACCTGGGAGGCAGAGGTTGCAGTGAGCTGAGATCATGCCAATGCACTCCAGCCTGGGTGACAGAGCAAGACTCTGTCTCAAAAAAAAAAAAAAGAAATTTTGAGTAATAAAATCAGAACTATCCTGTGTGCCTCGGTACAGTGGAGTAAGAATGTCGGTTCCTCATGCTGTTCCCCATTTCAGAACAGCTGCCAGAATTCATGCGTTGAGAATGGGTTCTAAACCACAAATGGATTTCCTTGGCCTTGTTCTTGAACTGTTTGTAATTGGTGAGAAAACGGTGAGCCCAGCAGATGGAGAATTTGCTACCTGAGGACACTCGATGTCATCCAGGTGCTAAGTGATCTGACTCTATGTCATCCTTGCACCAGCAGAGGGCTGGGTTATGCTTTTCCCTAGCAAACTCTCACGCAGCCTTTTGGGGCACCAAAGCATTCATCGTCAGAATGCCTCGCTGGGGACAAGACCAGAGGGCCCGAAGGAGAGCTGGCTCCACGAGGAACCCAGGCTCATTCCTGGCCTCATGCATGTGAATCCTTAAACACCAGTTTGCACATATTCACTACTACACTAAACTCTACCTCTGCCCAAGTCGAATGGTTGCCTACTTTGATGAAAAAAAAAAATATGTTTAATAGAGGACTTCCTCACGTAGCAAAGCAGAAATGCTAATTTGCAGAGGATAAGAAAAATATATACGTTAATCCCAGAAATACAAACTCAGGTGGATACATTGTAGAGGCCATGAGTCGGGGGAAATAAGAATTACCCCCAGTTGATCTATTTTATAAGCACAGAGAACAACAAGCATGTAATATTGTGTCAAATACTTTTAAAAAATGAAAGCTTTGTTATTTCATGAATTTCTCAGTGAAATCATTCAGTCTGATTTATGAGCTATTGTTTAATATATTTTAGATCGGGGAAAGCAAATAAGAGTGGTACGGTTGTAATTGTATTTATTACAACTGTGAGTTGCTTGTTCATTGAGATTACTATAAAGTTGGCCACAGAATGGATTGACTTTTCAGGCCTTAGACACACCTGTCCAGGAAATAACGTCACTAATAGTAATAGTAATAGTAATAGTACCTGGAGGTAGCATGAGCTTATTGATTTATTTTTACTTCTGCCTGAGGCCAAAATGTCCTGCAGCAGTAATGATTCACATGTACCTCATGGAAATCAAGTGAGATAATGCAAAGAACACGAAGTCCACATACTGGCTGCTGTTGACAGAAAACTGTTCCATGCCAGACAGGATCTAGTCAACAGACCATTCTAGATCACTGGTAATTAGCTTCCCTGAAAGTCAAGAGGGGGTGAGCACCTGTAGACATGCCCCACTGGGTTAATAGTTTCTGGTTTTGTTTTTATAACTGCCCTTGAAGCAAAGTTCTTTCCTATGTCTGGGTCTTCCCAGAATTGGCTGAGAGAACCGACAAGCAACTGACTTGCTATCCGGAGTGCTAAAGGATCTATTGCGATGCCATGTGGGAACAATCCTGTCATGTTGCAGTCATTAGTAGAACTGATCTAAAAGGAAGAGGGAAAGACAAGAGGCTGGAAAGCAGCGAGAAAGGGAGAGAAGAAGAGGAAAGAAGAGAGAGGCAAGGACGGAAGGATGTGTGTTCTCTGAATGGCACTTCCTGTTCTGGAGGTACTGTTCCATTCTCTGAATGGCACCTCCTGTTCTGGAGGTACTGTTCCGTTCTCTGAATGGCACCTCCTGTTCTGGAGGTGCTGTTCCGTTCTCTGAATGGCACTTCCTGTTCTGGAGGTGCTGTTCCGTTCTCTGAATGGCACCTCCTGTTCTGGAGGTGCTGTTCCAGAATGGGTTCCAGAACTCCCAGCTGGTGGACCCCTCACTCCCTCACTCACTTTTTTTTTTTTTTTGAGACAGAGTCTCACTCTGTCGCAGGCTGGAGTTCAGTGGTGGGATCTCAGCTCACTGCAACCTCCGCCTCCCAGGTTCAAGCTATTCTCCTACCTCAGCCTCCTGAGTAGCAAGGATTACAGGCACATGCCACCACGCCTGGCTAATTTTTGTATTTTTAGCAGAGACAGGGTTTCACCATGTTGGCCAGGCTGGTCTTGAACTCCTGACCTTGTGATCTGCCCTCCTCAGCCTCCCAAAGTGCTGGGATTATAGGCATGAGCCACTGTACCTGGCCCTTTCTTACACATTACGAATATTAATACAAATATGTCACCAATTTCACTATCATCATGCACCAAATAAGTCACTTCGTAGATTAAAATACTAAGTCTCGGGAGGCTTAAATAATGGCATCTACCCACACGATCCTGAAGGCCTGTGGGAGGTTGTATTTCTCTTTCACGATTATTGAATTCCCTGCTCTATAGTGAGAAGATCTGGCCACGTGACTTTCCCTGGCCAATGACATGTAGGAGAAAGTGACGAGTGTTAGGAGCCACTTGTGGCTGTGTCTCCCTTTTGCTGCTGTTAGATCAACATGTATGTTAGGTAGAGGCTGTGCTGTCAGCCTGGGTCCCAGGGGGAAGAAGGCACAGAGCAGGGTACCCTTGGTGGACACTCAGCAAGAGCCAGGAGCAAACCTCTGCTCTTCAGGCCCCTAGGGTTCTGGAACTGATTGTTATCACAGCATAACTCAGCCCAGCCTGACTGATAACGGACACCTTAAGTACTAGGATCTTCGGTCTATATTTATTTAAAATGATGTTATCTTGTCACATTGTTCCAAAAATGATTACATGCTGCTTACCAAATACATCCAATTCAGTGGAATTAAAATGCATAAAGTACATAACTCATAACATTTTTGAGTAAAAGAAAATAAGGGTAGAGAAATCAATCAAGGCCAAGGTTGACACCGTTTGATCCAGTAAAGTGTGTGAAGTGTCTGCCCAAGGCCAGCCACAGTGCCATTGTAAAGAGGGAACACATTGTTCACAGCCTAAATATACCTGACTGTTTTCATCTCCAGCAAGCTCTGCACACAGTGAGTAATAGCAGAGTGAGAATTAAGGTGTGCTACTTTATCAGTAGCTGAACGGGTACATAACAGCCCTTTAAATAAAATGCTGGATTAGGACACATTCCTTAGGTCTCTAGACTTAGTAGGGTGTCTTACCTTCCCCTGTTCCTTCTCAAACTCCAAGTCTAAATTTTGATTCAAGCAAACTTGAAAGTATCTGCAAGGCAAGAAAGACAGCTGGGTTGAGGAGCAGGCTCTGGCCAAGCTGACACACCCAGCTGTGCATTCGGAGAGTGCTGCAAAGCAAAGTCTCACCAGGGCCTGCCTCTCTGCTTACTGCATGGGAACAGGAAGCCTACCAGAGCTGACGGCTTTGCTCATCAGGCCCAGCAACCCAAGGCACTATTGATCTGGTTCAACCGATATGGTCCTGAGTGGGAGTCTAGAGGTAAGGACACGGTGTGTTGAGTCAGTGATGATGACTCGATGGCAAGGTGGAGACACTTCCCACGCTCATACAAACTGTAAACCCAAGTGGGTGTACTTTTCTTTGTTTAAAATAAAAAGAATAATTGGCTGGGTGAAGTGGCTGATGCCTGTCATCCTAGCACTTGGGGAGGCTGAGGCAGGCAGATTGCTTGAGTCCAGGAGACTGAGACCAGCCTGGGCAACATAGTGAGACCCCGTCTCTATAAAAAATTCAGATTAGCTGGGCATGGTGGCATGCTTCTGTATTCCCAACTGCTTCGGAGGCTGAGGTAGGAGCATCACCTGAGCCTGGAAGCTCAAGGCTACAGTGAGCCGTAGATAGCACCACTGTACTCCAGCCTGGGTGACAGAGTGAGACCTTGTCTCTAAAACAAAACAAAATAAAATAATAATTTCACCTGCCTATCACCAGCTTAACTGCATTTCTCCAGGTCTAAGAAACAAATTGTATACATATTTTATGTCTCTAATATCATTGTAGATCTTATAAATAATGGTATGCCATATTTTAACTGGGAGTAATTTTTCTTTATAATGAGGTCCCTAAAACAATGTTGCATATTACAATCAATGATCTCTTAGATTCGATGAAATGTGGTAAAAGAACATTTACCATGGTAAAAATGTCAGCTTGCATCATGGGAGAAAGGGTTCTATCCTGAATAGCCCACGCCGGGTTTAAGGAGAGGCCTTAGCAAGTCCCCAACACTCTAGTGTGTCTGACATCCAGTCTTTGGAGTAAAATCAAAAACGGGAAATCTAATGCTGGTCCATTTCAGAAGAGGCAACGCAGACACCTGCAGTCCCCAACATCAGTGATTCCAAATGGGTTGGGACTCTTTTATTATTTTTACTAAACCCAAAGTTTGCAGCTCAAAATGGCCAGAGCCATTTAGCGAGTGATTTGTAGAAGCAGGTGCTGTGCTTGGTCCTTCAGTCCCCAGAAAGCAAGGATGGAATGGTGAAACCAGCTGCCCCCAAACAGCCAGGCAGCAGGCGTCCTAGTGGGAAAGGGGAATAGAAGGATTTGAGATTAAGCAAGCACTGAACACCTAGGGACCATCCTTAGAATCCCAGTCTCTTCATGTTGAAAATTATTGCCTGTTAGAAAGACCTGCTACCTAAGGCAAAGGGCAAGGTGAACATAACATCCATGGCATTAAAATGCCTAATGCCAGGTTTATTATGGTATGTGTATGTGCACATATTTTCTATCCTGCATGCTAAGCATTTGAAGTGGAACTTGCAGACAACCATGCGGAGTGGCAGTTAAATTGCCCCTTTCTTAGGAAGTTCAAAAGTCCAAGGAGGCAGTGTTCATGAATAGAAGATTCCTTCATCTTAGCAGGGAGGATCTGAAGGAGTCACCCGGTTGCGTCTTTGCATCTCACCCTCACAACGCTCATTTAGTCATCAGTGGACCCCTTTAAATATCAAGTATGGGATACAAAAGGATAGTACTCAAAAATAAATGCTAACTCGGCCATGCTATGGTTTAAATATCACCAAACACAGAGGACTCAATAACTGCTTTTCAGATCAGTGGATGTAGTTGTCTCTAGTCATTTTCTAGCTGGGTAACCTTGAGCTGGTTATGCAATCTCTCTGTTAGTTTCCTCATATGTGTAACATTAAATAACAGTAGTGTGTATCATTGAGGAATTTTTTTTTTTTTTTTTGAGACGGAGTCTTGCTCTGTTGCCAGGCTGGAGTGCAGTGGCACGATCTCTGCAATCTCCCCCTCCCGAGTTCAAGCAATTCCCCTGCCTCAGCCTCCCGAGTAGCTGGGATTATAGGCACACGCCACCACACTCAACTAATTTTTTGTATTTTAGTAGAGACGAGGTTTCACCAATTTGGCCAGGATGGTCTCAATCTCCTGACCTCGTGATCTGCCTGTCTCAGCCTCCCAAAGTGCTGTGATTACAGATATGAGCCACTGTGCCTGGCCTCATTGAGGGCTTTGGGGAAGTTTAAATGAATTGATATTGATGTTTGATGATGATGATAATGATGATGAAAGTTGTTATTAAACCATCGCTACCTCCCGGGCCAGCCTTCCCTCCCTCTTGGAGATCTTATTCAATCTTTTAACTCTATGCCGTTTTCAGAGCTTTTCTTTTGCTTTCTGGATTACAGCACCAGGCATGTGGATCTGCTTTTAGATCAGTGCTTTGAGAAGTAGGAGAACAACTGTGGTCATGGTAGTTGGTCTCTGATGCCAATGAGCAGCAGATGATCTGCCTGGCTGTTGATCTGAGTCGTGGAGGGCCAGACTGAAAGAGCAGAGGGTTCCTGAGTCCCCGGGGTTGCAGGACATTGTGTGTGCCCACAAGCCAGGCTACATGGCTTAGAGCAGCAGCCCTAGTGCTCCATTGGTTCAGGGGGTAGCAGGGGTCCATGGAGAAGTCAGAGTCCTGACTCTCAGTGTTTAGAGGCATGGTTTCTGTAAACTTGTTGCGCAGCAGTCAAGAAAGATCTGGACTCGAGGACACCGGTGTCATTTTCACCTACCTAGCTACACTTGGTCTGGATATTGACATTGTACTTCAGGGCTGTGGGTCTTCCAGGGCCAGGGTCAGGAGCCTGCTGATCGACCCAAAGTGTGGATGATGGAAGCTGTGGAGCAGGGCTGAGGGTGAGGAGAGAAGGAGCCCATTAACCACAAGCTCAGAGTATACTCTGATTCCCTAAGAAGGCTGGTCCAGGACCTGCTGAGTTAAGACTGAGGTTCTGATGAAGGGAGACTATCCGCATGCTGGAAGGTCCCCAAGATTCTGATGAAGGGGGACTATCCGCATAGTGGAAGGTCCCCAAGGTTTCTGATGAAGGGAGATCATCCCACATGGTGGAGAGTCCCTGAGGTTCTGATGAAGAGAGACCATCCCGCATGGTGGAGGGTCCCTGAGGTTCTGATAAAGAGAGACCATCCTGCATGGTCGAAGGTCCCTGTGGTTCTGATGAGGGGAGACCACCCTGCATGGTGGAGGGTCCCTGTGGTTCTGATGAGGAGAGACCACCCCGCATGGTGGAGGCTCCCCAAGGTTCTGATGAGGGGAGACCACCCCCCATGGTGGAGGGTCCCTGCAGTTCTGATAAAGGGAGATCATCCCACATGATGGAAGGTCCAGCCTGGCAGTGTGACCCAAGTGGCTTCCCTAATCTCTCTGAGCTTCTGTTTCTACAAACTCTAAAATGCCCACTCATTAGGGGTAACTGTTGATTTTTACATTGGCTCCATAATGTGAGTGTCTGGTATATTCCCAGTTACATCATAGGAACTGTTGTGATGGGATGAGGAGGGTGAAGGTGATGGCATCCCTTGATGGCTCCCATCAACCACAGCAGGTACCTGCAGTCCCTGTAGTTCCTCAGGGACACTCCTCACACCCATTAGAGAAAGGTTCACCACAGCATCGCTCCACGTCTTCTCTCCAGGTGAACTCAGAGATCCATTCGTTCAACAAGAATTGACGGAGCACCTGAGTCATTCTTCTAAGGTTGTTGACATTCCCAGTCCTGATTCATGGTTGCTCCATCCTCACCTCATCTGTTACCTGTCACTGATCATGTACACGTTTCTATCTTTGAGTCTCTTGTGCACATATATACAAGTAAATCACATCAAAGTACAAATTGTCTCCTTAATTTGTGAAATGTGATTACAAAATTCTTGAAACCACATTTCTATCCTATTAGGAAAGAAAAAGGAGAAAAAAAATTGAAGCCTAACTCCTAAGAGAATTGCTATATTACAAGGGGACGGGGTGCTGTGAATTCGTTAGAGGAAAGAGGATGTCAGCCCTCATGCCTTTGTCTCCCAGGAGGCTGGACTTTCCTCCACTTGCTTTGTAGAGAGTGTTTTTGGAAGATGGGTGTGTTTTACTTCGATGGTGCAGGTGTCAGAAGGGAAGAGACGTGATGGAAGTTGATAGGTGACTGTTACTTGATGGAAGGGGGAATGAAGTATAAAAGGTTAGCTACACATTTGATCTCCCTGATCTCCTTCTGATGCAAAGAACCAAGAACATGTCTTTGTAACAAAAACTGGTTGTTACATGGACAGTGATCAGAGAAATCACTTGCTGTTTAGAATTTTTCCCTATGTAGCATTCCATGAAATAAACAGATAGCTGCTCCTGGTTCCCCCAGAAAAATAGAGATTTGTTTAAAAAAAAAAAAAAAAGTACTACTTGTTACCAAAATGTTTTCTGAGTATATCCCTTTATTTTATAGAAAACATTTACGTATTTTAAATTCTTGCTGTGGAAAATGTATACACACACCTACACGTTCATTGTAAGAAATTCCAAAGTAAAAGTTTACCTGAAATTCTGTCATGCTGATATTTATATTTTTAAGTTAAATTTTATTTTTTACTAAAAGTAATAATTGGCTGGGCATGGTGGCTTATGCCTGTAATCACTTTGGAAGACCACGGCAGGAGGATTGCTTGAGGCCAGGAGTTTGAGACCAATCAGGGAAACAGAGTTAGACCATGTCTCTAAAAAATATTAACAAATTGTCTGGGCGTGGTGCTGTACTCCTGTAGCTCTAACGACTCAGAAGGCTGAGGTGGGAGGATCACTTGAGTGCAGGAGTTCAAGCCTGCAGTGAGCTATGGTCGTGCCACTGCACTCTAGCCTGGGCGACAGAGCGAGACCCATTCTCTAAAATCAATGAGTAAATAAATAATGAAAATAAAAATAATTGTAGATATCTGTGGGGTACAATGTGATGTTATGATACATGTACACTTTGTAAAATGGGATATATCAGCTTTAATATTTTGGTGGACACCCTTTAATTCATCTCTGTATGGAATTGTGTGTATCATAAACGTAGCCGTGGCTTCTACTTCACTTATATCCATTGTAATATCTACTGGGAAGGTTGGATGCCCAGAAGATATGGCCAACTAAATTACTAAGTGTGTGAACAAGAAGTACATTGTGTCATCTTAAAAGTGGTTGTGTTCTTATACATTTTTATTGTGGATGAGTTAGAAAATATGGAGAAAATGGAAAAGGTGCTAACAGTATAATCCAGTCACCCTAGGAAGACTTTGTCTTAGTCCCTCAGGGCTGCTATAAAAATGCCATAGATCTTCTGGGTAGCCAAACAATGGGGGCTCCTGGAGGGTGGGGCTTCCAGACAAGGCATGGATACCTTGCCCTACCCATCTCTTCCTTTGGTGTTCATCAGTATCCTTTGTAATATTGTTTATAATAAACAGTAAACATCAATGCACACTTAAAAGCATGATAATCGCCAAAAGAATAGCTTCTGAAGACCATGGCTTCAGAGGTCTGAAACTTGGAAACCACTCAAGGGACTCTCCGTCTCACTTTCTGTTGCACTGTCTCCCAGATGCTGCCACAACCAGTTGAAAGGTATAACATTAACAATAACAATTAATTAAACTAAATTATATCATAGGCTGTGTAGCTTAAAAACAACAGAAATTTATTTCTCACAGTTCTGGAAGCTGGAAGCCCAAGATCAAAGCGCGAATAGATTTGGTATCCACTGAGGGCCAGTTTTCTTTTCTTTTTTTTTTTTTTTTTTTTGTTTTGGGACGGAGTTTCACTCTGCTGCCCAGACTGGAGTGCAGTGGCACGATCTTGGATTACTGCAACCTCTGCCTCCCGAGTTCAAGTGATTCTCCTGCCTCAGCCTTCCAAGTAGCTTGGATTACAGACGTGCACCACCATACCTGGCTATTTTTTTATTTTATTTTTTTCTTTTGGTAGAGACAGGGTTTCACCATGTTGGCCAGGCTGGTCTTGAACTCCCAGCCTCAGGTGATCTGCCCACCGCAGCCTCTCCCAAAGTGCTGGGATTATAGATGTGAGCCATTGTGCCTGCGAGGGCCACTTTTCTGATTCCATGAGGGGGCCTTCTTGCTATGTCTTCACATGGTACAGGGGACAAGGAAGATCCTTCGGGCTCTATCAGGGCAACAATCCCATTATGACGTCTCCACCTCCGCAGCCTGATCACCCTGGAAAGCCCCACCTTTCAGTAACATCACGTTGGTGATTACATTTCAAGGTACAAATTTGGGGGGACACAGACATTCGCACCATAGCAGACTTACATTAATTTTGTGCTGTATTTTCTTCCTAGACATTTAACTTATATATTTAAAAACCTAATTAGAAGAGTATAGTTGAGAGACAGGATAGCCAAGTGGGCAAGAGTCCATGCAGAGGAAACAACTCGTGGGGAGACCCTGGATAGGAAGTCTCCCTGCGCCTCAATTTGGAGAAAGGTAACAGAACAAACATGGGACATCTTGGTGGGAGAGGTCAGAGAGAATGCAGAGGGCCAGACCCCAGCACCTTACAGCCTCCTACACACTTGGGCTTTACCTCCAGAGAGAGGACGTGACTGGAAGGTTTGAGTTGAGGAGTGAGGTGGCCCGACTGAGGTTTGATGGGACTGCCCTGTCTGCTGTGTTGGGAAGAGATCACAGGTGACCAAGGGCTGAAGCAGGGACACCCTTCAGGAGGCTGTTTCTCTAATTCAGCCAACAAGTGACTGGCGTTCCTGCACACTAGAGGGGTGGTGATCAGGTATGGAAAACAGGGTTCCAGGTCAGATAAGATGTGGGGAATGAGACATGAAGATGGGCCAAGGATGAGACCAAGATCTGGGCCTGAGCAACTGAAAGAATGCAGTTGCTTCCTGTTGAGATTGGGAAAGCGGTGGAAGAAGCAGGTTTGGGGTTGAAGTTTTCTGTTTTGCATATGTTGGGTTTGATGTCCTGGGAAGTAGAATAAATGAGTTTGAGAGCAGGCTAGAGGTTGGGCTATATTCTTAGAAGTCATCACCAGCCGGGCGCGGTGGCTCACGCCTGTAATCCCAGCACTTTGGGAGGCCGAGGCGGGCGGATCACGAGGTCAGGAGATCAAGACCATCTTGGCTAACACGGTGAAACCCTGTCTCTACTAAAAATACAAAAAATTAACCTGGCATGGTGGCGGGTGCCTGTAGTCCCAGCTACTTGTGAGGCTGAGGTAGGAGAATGACGTGAACCCAGGAGGCAGAGCTTGCAGTGAGCCGAGATCCCTCCACTGCACTCCAGCCTGGGCGGCAGAGCGAGACCCTGTATGAAAAAAAAAAAAAAAAAAAAAAAAAGGGAGTCATCAGCAACTAGATGATGTTTACAGCCTTAAGATGGATGAGCTGAGGAAGGGAGTGAATATGATAGAGGAGAGAGGAGCCCTGGGGAAAGTACAGACTTGTGAAGCTATTGATAGCGTGTTTGCAAATGGCTTTGAAGACAGACCCAGGGCACTTTCTGACCAGCAGTGGGTGGGAATGAGTGCCGTACTGCACACTTGTCAGTTCTCTGTATTACTAACTTTTTAATCATGACCACCTTGAGAGAAAAGCTTTTCTTGCTAAATTACTGTTTGAATTGTAATTTATTTGATTGTCAGACAGGGGGAATTTTCATAAAGGTATTAGTCACTTGCATTACTTATAATGAAGTGAATTATGTTCATTTTCCATAATTCTAAGTCAAAGAGATTGTTTTATTCTGACATCGTGGAAGCCACTGAACATTTTTAAAGCACACAGCATGATGCAGATGGCTATTTGGGAATATTAATGGGAAAGTTCCTATCCTCGCATCCTCTTTTTATTCATTCATCAGTGATTCTGACTCCAGAGCTTCCATTTTCTGAAAAGTTTGGAGAAACCAGCTTTGGATAATGATTAGTCAAGTGCAAATGAGTTAACTGGGTATTAATGGAATGAAACCACTGCCATTGCTGGCTACAATATGAAGCCACCATTTAGGGTCATCAGTCAGCCTTGAATCAAGACACAGAGTACAGGAAGACCTATTTCCATCCTCTTCTTTGCCTTTCTTCTTAAAGCCAATTATCAGCTCAATCCTTTATTTCACCCCTTCCTACAACAAAACGGGATGCACTGGCATTATTCATATCCAGCCTTCTCAATATGTAGTCGGGGTAGTCACTGGTGGGTCATTGTCTTCAGGGAAGATGGTGTGACTTCCATACTTAGAAACCAGCATCCTCTGATGTTCTCAGCCAATTATGGCTCCTATTGTATTGTATTGTATTGTATTTTTCAATTGACAAAATTGTATGTATTTTTCATGTACAACATGATGTTCTGAAATATACATACATTGTGTAATGGCTCCATCTAGCTAATTAACGTACTGCACACCATGGCAACTACAGTTAATAACGATGGTTTGTATTTTGAAAATCTCTGAGAGAGAAGACTTTGTGTTCTCACCGAAAGACTTTTTCAAAGCATAAAACATGATGGGTTCACCTGCTGGCTCTCCCTAATGATGCGATCGGCTCAAAAATCCTGGAGTAGGCAGTTCAGGGAGGCAGAGTTTGGCTTTTGGAATTGCTCTCAGGACCTGGGATATGTTGTAAGGACATGGTCTCTTGAATATGTGGAATCTGCAAAAAAAAATGAGGGTCATTCAGTGGTGGCAACTGGGGTAACTGGGTTTGGGGAAACATCTCTTGAGCTTGGCTTACAACTAAGCCAGCAGTGCCAACTCTGCTTCGGAGGCACAGCTTGTTTTAGAACAATGTGACTAATTTTCTTATACAGTTCTGAAAGCAATTCTCAAAAAGGAATTCCAAAAATATTTTGAACAGCAGCATTATTAAGATTAGCTGTGTTCCATCCCAAGGTGACTCCTGTGTAGGAAATGACGCTCACTTGGATGTGTCTGTGTCTTGCTTGGCCTTTCAGAAGCAATCTCGGGAGATGATGGTCACACTTGTGTACTTGCAGCTTTCCCATGGAATTAAAAACACTGACTCATTACCGGAAACCCTGCATTTAAAATCACTGTGGATAGGAGTCAGGCTAGAACTACAAGATCATGTTACCCACTTTCTGTAAGGAAGTATAATTCAGCATTTCAAATCAGAATGGAGGTGCTTCAAAGATTTGCCATTTTAAGAAGAAGAAAATAAAAAGGATAACATTCATCAAAGCATTTGCCAAGAGACAGTCTTAGCACTAAGGTAGCTCTCATCCTTCTGGAAGCTTGACAGTCTTACCATGATGGTGAATGAGACAAGTTTTACCATCATTTCAGGTTCATTGCTGTGCTGTAAATGTAACTTTTCTTTCTTCAGGTGAATGTCCTAGGAAGAAAAATATTGTTCCTTACAGGAAAAAAAAAAAAACAAAAACAAAAACAAAAAACTAGTTAAAGTATTTCATGGGAAAAAAAACTATTTAAATTCATTATTCTGTCAGATTCCGTGGAAGGCCTCCAAGGCTGCCAGAAACAGCCCTTTCTCTGAGCACTTATTTCTGCCATACCCTGAGTACACAAATTCCTTTTACAAATGACTTTTCCTCAGACAACAATTGAATTCTAATGTGTTTATCTTGAACTTGCATTATGGCTGGTAGCCTAAGCATTGTATTTCAATAGCCTCTTAAAAGTGTCCGTAATAGATGTGGAAAATCAAAGTGCCACACACCCCCTAGTTTTTCAGCTTTTGGTGCCTTAATTTGCATCGCCTGATCAACTGATGATCTGCTGAGTGCAGAAACAGTCTTCACCTGCCGGCTAATTTATAGCATGGCAGAACAGCTGCTTTCCAGACAACTTGTAAGAAAACTGCTCCTCCTCATTTGTTTTCGGATCGGAGCTGCACAAGTACTCTTGATCATTTACAAATGACAAAAGTGAGACTTGTAAAAGGTAAGAGTAAATCTTCTGTCTTATTTTGTTGTTTGCTACTTGACTTTGATTTATCCTTTTGCACTTTTTTTTTTTTTTTTTGACGGAATCTCATTCCATCACTGAGGCTGGAATGCATTGGCATGATCTCGGCTCACTGCAACCTCCACCTCCCAGTTTCAAACAATTCTCCTGTCTCAGCCTCCTGAGTAGTTGGGATTACAGGCATCTTCCACCACCCCTGGCTAATTTTTGTATTTTTAGTAGACATGGGGTTTCACCATATTGAACAGGGTCGTCTCAAACTCCTGACCTCAGGTGATCCACCCACTCCTCGGCCTCCCAAAGTGTGGGATTACAGGCATGAGCCACCGTGCCCAGCCTATCATTTTGTTTATATGAACTATAAGCCACCAGCATCCACAAAGGGGACATGTCTTCTGATTATGAGAGCTTTCCTTTCTTTTTTGAATGAATACTAAGAAGTAGCAACATCTGAAGGGCAAGAGCTGCGTTGTCATCTTTCCTCTTACACGTGGCAAGAATGAACAAGATTGAGAATCTGATTGCATTGAAGAAGCAATGTTCATTAAACTTCCTCCAGACCTGGGGAAGAAGATAATCTGTTCCATAGAAAATACAGAATGCATAAAATTCAATGAACTTTGCACAGGGATCCCAGAGGCCTTGGCTGTGATCCAGGACCTACCATGACTTTCTTTGTTTCCGCCTCCTGATGATCTTAACCCATGTGGTATGGTTTGGGTGCGTCCCCACCCAAATCTCATCGTGAATTGTAGCTCCCATAATCCCCACGTGTTGTGGGAGGGATGTGGTGGGAGGTATTTGAATCCTGGGGGTGGATTTTTCCCATGCTCTTCTTGTGGTAGTGAATAAGTCTCATGAGATCTGATGGTTTTATAAAGGGGAGTTTCCCTGCACACGCTCTCTTGCATGCCACCATGTAAGATGTATCTTTGCTCCTCCTTCACCTTCCGCCGTGATTTTGAGGCCCCCCAGCCACGTGAAACTGTGAGTCCATTAAACCTCTTTTTCTTTATAAATTACCCAGTCTCAAGTATTTCTTCTTAGCAGCACGAAAATGGACTAATACACTGTGTAAGCTCTTAGTTTCCTCAACAGTAAACAATATATTTTTTTTGACCGATGATCTCCAAATTTCCATTTGGCTTTAATATTCTGTGATTTCATGAAAATTTATATTAAATTTGCCTTATGTTCCACACAGCTCTAAGCTGTCTCTGGCTAAAGTAGAGAAACATTATACAGGCACTCCCAGGAAGGGAAGGACGCTCCCCTTTTGTTCTGTCCAATTTGGGTAAACCTTTTTCTGAGCATAAAATTTTATTTGTAATAACTAGAAGGAAAAACACTACACGAATATTCTGTGTCTTTATCAACAGCACGAACACTTCTGCCATCTTAAATAAGTTACTTTCTCTGGACGTTTCACTGAGTATCTGGCATTGCCCCAGCTGCTGTGTGGCTCTTTAATAGGCATGGAGGAAACAAGACTATGAGGCAGACAATGATTTCTCTCTACCACCCCATCCTTTACCTTTTGTTAAAATATTTGCAATGTCCTTTGCATTGCCACATTCTCTCTCTCACACACACACACATACACCTGCATAGAAACACACAGCACAGGTCCCCTCCTCTTCCCTTTTGGCTCCCTCCCAGGAGGCAGATTCCTCTCCCCAGCCGCGTCCTGCGCAGCCTGCACTGTGCCACAGCCCTGGGTTGTTTAGAGTCCCACAGGGCATGGATTGGCCAGCCACAGCCTGCAGACCGAGCAGGCCCCCAACTTGTTGTTATAAATCATGTATCGTGGATCGTGTGGGAACACAGATGCTGTGTGTGTTCACGCTTTGTCAGTGGCTGGTGCGACAACAGAGTTCAGTTGTGAGGGAGAACCACGTGTTTCCTGCGGACCCTAGACTATTTACTTTCTGGGCCTTTACAGACGAAAGATGACAACCCTGCTTAGGGTGATGCCATCATCATCTCTAAGGACTGCTCTCAGGGACACCATTCCTGAAGTGTGGGGGATTCAGGGGTTCCCCTCATGTAATTTGAAGCACCTTTTGTTTTTCCTTGTGGGGTCTGGCGACGGGGTACCACTGTGGCTTAGCAAGCAGCGGGCAGGTGAGCAAGCTGCAGCCAGGGGCTGGGAGGCCTCCCTGTGGCCACATGCAGCCTTCGAGGGAATGGACTCTGCAGGGGTGTGAAAGCCCCCTCCTCCTTTTTTTCCATCAAGGCAGTTCACGTTTATTTTGACCAGATAATAAAATAACAGCGTGGAGTAAAATAACAGCTGCGTAAAGGAAGATAGTTGAGGTTCTAAGGCCAGCATTTGAGGTTCTCATCCACATTTTGGGGTAACTCATGTAAATGCAATATAAGCATAACTTCTGGAAGCTCATTACCCTAAATTTGGCCTGCTCTTTCCCAACTCATAATAATTCTAGAGTGTCTATTTCTGTAAAGTATAGGGATATGCCCAAGATACGCATCTGAAGGATCACTGCACCTGTGTGTGTACACACTCACGTACACACACGCACGAGCACACACTCACAGCTGTCATCTGGAAGAGGAGAGTTCCCGGGACCACACAGACAGCAGTGCAGACCTTGTTTTGCTGCAAAACCCACTTGCAGGAAATGAGGAAGCAGAGCACTGCCCAGATGCTGTGCTGAGCCAGGCAGCAGGAGGCCTTCTGTGGGCTGCGCAGTCTCAGCACATGGTGACCAGGATGGACCCTGGTCTGCGGGTCACATGAGCCAACACTGCCAGTGCCAGGGAGGAGGCTCGGTGCCAGCGCATTTGGATGGAAATGAAAACAAGGCTTCGGCAGTGAGGTAGTGGAGGCTCCGTCATAGCCCAGGGTGCCATCCTGGCTGGGGGTGCAGGGACAGGAGGCCCGGGGGAGGAGCTCAGGGACCAGCCCCAGAGATGGTGAATGTCCTCACACAATGCTGTGCCCATCCCGGTGGGTGCTGAGGAAGCTGAACAGCAGTGCTGACTCTGGGCACAGTGATAGCCAAACAAACTCCTCACTTGCTGGGCTCTGTGGGGCAGACAGTGAAGGGGAGCTGCAGGTCAGCAGAGAAAGAGGGACCAGTGTCCTGTGCGTGCCGGAGAAGGTGGGGGGACGTGCCCGGAAGGAGGGGGAGTGAGTCATGAGGGGCCCTGTCCGAGAGGGATGCCGGTCACCACACGGGGATCTTCTAACTCTAGCATTAGTCATGTGCCCTCAGCTGGGAAGTAGACAGCTTCTCGTGTCAGCGTGGCACGTCCCAGCATTGAAATCCCACGTACACCAGCCTAACCTCCCACCCAGGCTTCTCTCCCTAACCTGCCACACAGAGTGGAACATGCCACTGGCTCGGCTGGTCTCTTTGCTCTCCGAGGCCTGGTTGGTCCCTCTCGGTTATGATCCAGGCTCAGTGGATGGCAGCACAGTGCATGGCACATACAGCAGTGGCATCATGCTTGGTGCATGTCATTTTGTTTATTCTTTACAGCAGCCCTGGGAGGTGTGCGACCTTGGTCCCCTCTACAAATGAGGAGACTCGGGCTCTGTTGCAGAGGCACAGGTGCCCCTGGGTGCACGGCCTGGCTCAGACTCCAATCTGCAGACTTCCTCACCACCATGCACTGCTCTCCCGTTCACTTGACTCCAAGCTTCCAGTCAAGGTCGGCTTTATAAGGCTTTGTTGGGCTCCCCAGCCCACACCTGTGGCCCCTGATATTCTAAGAGCAGTTATGTACTTGTAGCTAAGACCTGGGGCTGGGTTACATGTTGCATCACTTTCCAAAGGCCTGGCACTGAGCTGTGCTCATGATCATCAACATGCATGGAATGATCTAATCAGCAGTCTGAAATGTTATTTAATTTTCTTTTATTTCCAAGAAATCTAATGTCACATGAAGCCGGTAGTCCAGCACTGGGCTGGGTGCAGTTCTCTTAAGTAAAGCTGTTGGGTCTGTACCGGCGTCTGGGCTCTAATATTCCCTAGAAAATATGTAGGAATCACAGCAAAGTGCAATAGGATGCAAGTTTTGTCTCCTTAAAAGCTTATAAATTAGTCAGTGGAGACAAGGCATTAATATCTGGATGGGACAAGCGGGGCAGTGATGTAGCAAAAACACCTCTCAGTGTATGAAATGTTCTCCATGAGGTCAGATGATCCATGTCAGGAACTGAGGAACTGAAGACAGGCCAGCAGGACGGCTGGAGCGGCCAGGACGGGGCTGGGTGGGGAACCTCCTGCAGCTGTTCTGGGAAGACCACAAGCTCGTCATCCCACGGCCTCCACCTCTTCTCAGTGCGTAGATAGATGGTGTTCCCACGGCCTCTACCTCTTCTCAGTGCATGGATAGATGGTGTTCCCACGGCCTCCACCTCTTCTCAGTGCATAGATAGATGGTGTTCCCACGGCCTCCACCTCTTCTCAGTGCGTAGATAGATGGTGTTCCCATCTTCCCACAGGTAGACAGAGCCTGGAACTGAGTTAATGCCACTGAAATGTGAGAGGAAGTGATGCGTGACTCTTCCAGTACTGCCTCCAGAGCCAGGGATGGTACACTTCTGTGGTTTATGCCAACAGTTTTTGTGGGACTTTGCTATGGCAGCCAGAGTGGACTCACCCACAACCACAATTCCGCGGGGAGAGAAAAACTCAAGGTCAGGACTCAGAAATCTTGATCAATGGACTGACCTGCAATTGACCGCTAGGCAGATGTGGTTGCTGGGTGGACTTCGGGTCCCATGGAAGACCCTGGGGAGGCTCAGATCCCAGGAAAGCAGCTGGGGAACCAGGGCGGCTATGAGGAGAACCCCCTGACTCAAGGAAAGTAGTCTGGTCTCAAGTTCTAGGGCCACCCTTAGGATAGCCAGAGGAAGGCTAGAATGCCCTGTGGGCCTCCGGCTTCCAGCCTTCCAAAGTGAGGAGGCCAGGATGTGAGATTATGCTGGCTGATGGCTGTCACAAAACAATACGTTTATTACATAAAAGCCTCAATTCCCTCCTAACTATCACCAAAACAAAGGAGTTGTGGTGTCCAGTTCCTACAGAACACCTCCTTTCTTCAACATGTTCTTTTGTATTTTCTTCCCTCTTCAGAGCTAATTTTTTTTTTTTTTTTTTTTTGACAGAGTCTCACTTGGTTGCCCAGGCTGGAGTGCAGTGGCATGATCTCACCCACTGCAACCTCTGCCTCCCGGGTTCAAGTGATTTTCCTGCCTCACCCTCCCAAGTAGCTGGGATTACAGGCACCCGCCACCATGCCCAGCTAATTTTTGTATTTTTAGTAGAGATAGGGTTTCACCATGTTGGCCAGGCTGGTCTCGAGCTCCTGACCTCAAGTGACCATCTGCCTCTGCCTTCTAGAGTGCTGGAATTACAGGCATGAGCCACCATGCCCGGCCCAGAGCTACCTTTGATGCCCATTTTCATCAGGTTCAGCTTGGTGTTGGGGAAAGCACACCAGGAGATTCCTGCCCAGGGATGGCCCTAGGACGGGACCTGAAGCTGCCCCTCAGAGTGGCCCGCTGAGTCACGTGAAGCAAGAATACACCCTTTGGTTAAGCCTAATGAAATTACACATGCCAGATCCCATTCAACTAAGAGAAAGGATGACATAGGTTCAAAAACATATATGGCAGGTTGTACAAGGGCTGTCCTAGTTCTCTCTTAGTAATGAGAACCTCTGAGACAGGGGCAAGAAGGTCCTCCAGCGTATTACGTCCTATTCAGAGTCTCTTTCTCTCTGAGGAATATGATGAGCTCCCTGCAAATTCTGATCTCCTCCCTGGGTGGAAGGAGTGAGTGGAACCTGAAAAGTGTGGCATTTTTATTGTCACTGGGATCTGATCTATTACCTTTTCTTTCCTCTGATGTTCATCTTCATTCTACTCATGCATTTGCCCCAGATGAGCAGGTAAGCTTTTCAAATCTGGGGATTAGGGACTTCCCATTTTAGATGGAAGTCCTGCCATTGGGTCGGCTAAAAAGATGCATAAGGAATCTGTCAGATTTATCACATGGAATTCTAGGGCAGGCATTCAAATCCTTTTAGGAAAAATGAGTTTCCAGGGTATAGACCAAACATCTAAGTCTTATAGAGAGCAAAGCAAAAAAGTTGACATTAGATCATTCAGCAAACCATGAAGATTCTCTGCCTGTAGGTGAGTAGATGCTAGAAAGAGCCTAATGGATGAGTTGAGAAAGAAAACAGCATGAGTCAAAATTGCTAATGTGTTCATTACATGCATGCGTGTGCTTTGCTGTAGAAAGTTATCGACGTCCAACCCCATGAGACCATTACTGTCCCATTGAGCCTGACTTCTCTCACACGTCCTCCTCTCACCTTCCCTGCAACTTCATTTTTAGTTTCCTGTTCCTCAAGATGTATCGCTTGAAAAAGGAAAGCAAAGAATGGTGGAAAAATTCACATCCATACAAGGGTTTCTAAGGCCAGGGAGCCTTGCTAAGCTGCCTGAGTTGTCACATTGCAGAGTGCATGGAATGGCCGCTTGAGTTTCATCAGTGTGGTGGTGGTTACCCACATTCATTTTGCCTGACCAAATCCTTTCATTAAAAATTCTTAAACTGTAGACACAAAAGTACTTTTTCAAATACATCAATGGCAATACAGAAGTAGATTGTAATTCATTTGTGTACACTTATAACACAATACACCTCCCCAAATAAAGTACATTTTTTTCAGGGCATTCACTGCAATTTCCTACAATCAGAAAAAAAATACTTAGTAAAAGGTAGAATTATGTCATTTTTTATATATTATGTTCATTTTTCAATGCCTCGAAGAAGGTGCATTAAGATCATCATCCATTACCTTAGCGATAGTGCTATTAGTCCCATACTTTATATACAGTACAAATTCATTATTATCAGTTAATATTGACTTAGTGCTCAAAGTGTTCGAGATACCACACAGAGTCTATAAAGTACAAGTGTTAAGTCACAGCCATGTGCAATTTGTCTTCTGACTGCCAAGAATTAGTCTCTTATTTTATTCAACAAATATTTGTTAAGTGCCTGCTCTGTGCCACAGTTGGGAGCAAAACTGACGTGGCCTTGGGGCTCAGAGAGTGCACAGCTTCCCAGTCTAGCAACAAAGTCAGACATTAAACCAACAATCACTGAAATTAGTCTTAAATTATAGTTGTGACAGGGACACAAAGGTGAGTGTGGGGCACTGTGAGGAGTCTGAAAAAAGGACCTCACTCAGACTGGGGTTGGGGAATCCTCCCCAAAGACTGGTTTCTTTGAATGGTTTCATTCATTTGCTTGGCATTTATTTGAATGTGTCAAGTCTTGTGCTGGATTCAAGAAGATAAGAAGGTGAGTAAGACAAAATTCTGATTCTCAGGGAACTCCATGCTCTCCTATGAAAGACAGCTATGAAAGCAAATAATTGCACAGACTTTTATCGTACCACTTTACTACACTTTGCTATGAAAGATAATATGCTGACATGCCTCCTGGAAGGAGGAACCAGATGGAAGCTACACAGATTAGATAAACCAGCTGGATCTTAGAAGATCGGTTGATAACATAGCAGTTCATACAACATGAAGTTTTCTGTTCCTAAGCTAAAGTCAAGAAACATGCCCGATCATAAGGAGCATCATCAAAGTAGCAGAAGGTATAAAGGGAGGTTAGTGTTTTGACCGTACGGTGGGCCAGCTAGGACAAGACATGGCATGGCTCCTTCTCACAAGTAAAATCATGCTTACAATGCACTGTGGCCCTCTAGCTTCCTCCTCCCTCTTTTGCGTCTGTTTGTAGGGAACAGGCTTTGACAGTTCCAGGATGTGGGATGCAGAAAGCACCCAGAAGGAAAGAGGGAAAACCCCTTTTGTGAGTCCACCGAAAAGCTGATGCTGACCCAGCCATGACAGCACTTCCTTCCAAACCAGAGGATCTGTCTGAGTATTGGCCAAGGATCACAGACGTGGAGTTCCCATATATGAACCCTCTGTTTTGGCTTTGGTGGGACTGATATGGACAAAACACACCACAACTTAAGTGTTGAAGTCAAGTGAATCATTGCTCTGCAGCAATATTGTCTCAACAATAAGCTAAGAATTACTTGTGAGTGGTTCTGCACTGACATAGTCTTTATGAGGTTGTACTAAGCGGGCCCTAATTTTATAGCTAGAGGAACTAAGGTCCCAGAGAGGTGAACTGATTTACTCCATGTTTCATGACACACAAAAACAGGGATGGGACCACGGTCAAAACCTACCCCAGCTGCAGTGACTGTTCCATGGGAACTCTTTCCCCTTGCTTCTCCCTGTAGGACTCTGATGATTCATGTTGACAATGTTAACTGCCAGAGGTGAAGACTTTGACCTCTAGAGAAGAGAGACCACCTGGGGCCTAAGCAGGACTTAGTTAACACTCCAGCTGCCACCTGGAGTAATCTTCCTGTCTCTACTCTTTGAGCCCCAATTCATGTAAGAGCTAAATAAAAGCCATGTGTTCGCCAAGCATATGCGCAGCTTCAAGACGAGGTATCTGGCCTTTTCTTTCAACCAGACTGTGGCTCCGAAATCTCTCCCATAGCAAAACCTGGAACTTCCATAGACGTTGTTGCTCCCATCTCTGCACAGGGGAGGGGGCGCAGTCTGTTTTCCAGGAGTGACTGATTGCCTTCAGAACTTGCCTGTTGTAGATCAGGAAGCGAACCATGGACAGAATCAATTCTTCACTGATTGCATCCTGTGAATGTTTAAAGTGAGGTGTTGTCCCTAACGGAAGGGTTAGAGAAACGTGCGTTGTTTAATGGGTTTCTTATGAAGATTAAATGAGTTCGTGCATAGTAGGCATGGAACACACAGCAGTGGCTAGCACAAAAATGGCCCCTTGACGTGTTGGAGTGTGTTGTGATTATAAACTCGCCACTGTCGGCACCAGACTGCCTCAAGGTGCTAGAGCTGCCTTTGACCCATGAATGCCACGTGAACAAACTGACACAGCCGTGGCATTTTCTCTAAAGCAAACACATGAACTCAGCAGGTCCCTGACCACGGATGTCCATGGTGGGAGGTGGTGCTGGGTGATGTCTGTAATGAAGCAGAGGTTCCCAGGCCCCTCTGGGATTTCGTGGTTAACAGCTCATCCCAGTAGTCCAGGCCTGGATCCCACAGCCATGGAATGAGTCGCTGGCAGGACACTGCTGGAGAGAGAGGGCCCCACAGACTCCATCAGTTGGGTGAACTTTGGTATAAAAGGAAGGAGGAAAGAGGAAACGGGAGGCGACTGCATTTATCTACAGCAGCCTCAGCTGTCTCTTGGCCTCTGGGGTCCGTGCTGCAGCTCTGAGTCTTTTTCGGAAACGTGAATTCAAAGGACAAGGTTTTAAATCTCCATTGACCATAGAGCTGAAGGTGTATCAGGTACACAGCAAAGTAAGAACTGCAGTCCCAGTCTTTTCACTGGAGTTTCTGCATGGATCATCAGAGCAGTTTTCAGAACATGCTAGATAAGAAACAATCTCTCTCGCACTCCTCTCTCCCTCTCTCTGTTTCTGTTTGTCTCTCTCTCCTTTCCCACCCACTTCCCCCGAAAAGTTCAATTTCCGTAAGCTCTTGTGCCTGCATATTTTACCTGTGGCTGGGAAAAAAAGGAACAGGTGGCAAGCCAAGCACCTCTGAAGCATCTTTGCAATGGCAACTTAAATCTTCTGTGGAAAGATGCTGGGCAGAGAGAATACTGGATGAGCTGTTCCAGTGTGGAATGGTGCCTGAGGAATTGCTATTCCCCACCTCCATTCAATCTAGCACCGCCATTGTGCATGTTTCCATTTTAAAAAGGAACGAAACATTTATGTACTCATTCAATTCACCACTGCCTTTTTATCACGTGTCTTCTGTGTGCCAGGCACCAGCCCGCGCCTGGCATCCTGCCAGTGGTCATCCTTCCCAGGACTGGATTTTGCATCTCCTCTCCTTGTGACTTACAAGAATTTGCATTTAAACTGCACACTTCACCTATTGGTTGATGCCCAAAACCTTCTTAAGAGAGAATAAAGCCTCTTCATGATACCCTTGATGACACGTCAATGACGGTTCCCTGTGAGATCTTGGGGGTGTGGACAGGTGGCCCTCAGAGGCACTGGCTGGAATTTGATGCTTTGCTGAATGCTGCATATTTTAAGAATGGATGGAGGAGCTTCCCGAGGTGGAGAGGAGGTCAGTGATGGGGAGGAAAGAGGGCAGGAAGGAAGGCAGGAGGCCGGCTTCTAAAATCAATTTTCCCAACTAAAAATGTAGTGTCGGGGGGTAGCTGTACTCCAGGCTGCTCAGATGTACATCTGAGCCTGTCTCTGTGGCCACTCTTGACAAGGTGGGCTGTGTCTTGTGCAGTGGGCACAGGAAGGTGGGATCCCTGGGGCTGCTCATGAGTCTGCTCCATACTCTGTTCAGGAGACCTAGTTACGAGACGGCCGCCTGTGGTTGCCTACCATTCTGCCTCTTCCCTGCCATCTCATTGGCACTTTCACCTGTCGCCTGCTTATTTAAACATGCAGTCCAGCAGTCACAGTGAGGGCGGTGCTGCCTGTTGAACGCCCGTGCTCAGGGAGGCCCTTTACAAATTCTCAGCAAGGACTTATCTCTGATGCGTGGCTGACCTGATGCTAAATGGGAAGCTAGCCCCAGTGAAACTCTGGCATTATTTTACCACCTCTACACTTTCCCTAGATTTGCCTTTCCATCCCCTTTTTGACCATTCTGACTTTGCAAGAGCCTGTTTTTCAGGAAATACCAACGTACCCCTAATAAAGTTTTATCAATAAGATGTTTAAAAAGGACCCAGAGCCAATGATTTCATCAATGAGAGAACAAAATACAAAAGTCTGACGATCCGAAGGAATGAATCTCTAATGGCCAGCTCATGACTCTATGTGGCAGCTAGGGAGATATTTTCGGGCAAAGAAGTCTTTCCTTTCCTCCCAAATTCTAGAAGTAAACATCTGTTGATTTTGTAATCAACAAAATGTATTCTATGTCCAAAAGAGTGACTTGTCTTGGAAATTTCAGACATCAGATCGATTCAGTACTTGAGTCCTATACCAGGGCCCCTAAAGGACTTCCAGTCCAAATTCCATCAAATCATGTAAAGCCCTCTTTTTTTGTCCTTCTCCATTTGTTCAGCTGTTTTTCCTCCCAAGTAGGGAGGGCAGGGCTGGGAAGCTTCATCAAGATTTCCTTTGACACGCTCTGGCTTCAGATAGTGATTTACTTTCTAATGACGTGCCTCTGTTTTCATTCCCTTTCCAGTGTCAATCTCAGTTGCAAACACCCCCAGGAAGCCACACACTCGGCTCCATTCAGCTCCAGCCGTGGTGTGAATGAACAAGGAAGTGAGAAGAGTTTTTCATTGCTTATTGCCAGAAAAATGTGTCTGCCAGCTTCAGTGTTTATAAAAAGCAATTTTGCCTCCCCCTAAGCTAGCAGTGTTTAATAAACATGTAATAGAGAATGTAGGTTTAATATTTAAGCATCTCTATGCCCCGAGTCTGAGTGATGCTCTGCTGCATTTTTTTCTGCAAAAGGGAATTTAAAAGAATGATGAGATCCAGCCCCAGCCTGAAACAAAGGCAGTTCGAGTAGAGTCTGCAGGGTTCACTCTTTCCTCTCCTTCCCTCTCTCCTCAGATAGCTGCTCCACGGTTTCCCCACTTAGGCAAATGAGCATCTGCTGTGTACATGGAAATCGGTCCAAGTAACACAATAGAGGCTGCTGCTCCTGGTGTGTGAAATCATCCCCCGAATTATCAATTGAAGGAAGATTGCATCGTGAAGCCCTGGAGCAGGAGCCTCGTTAGCACACTCGTTCCAGCACAGCCCGGGCTCGGGTCTGTCTGGCCATGTATTTGGCAACCAGGGTGTGCTCCGGGCCCCCCTTGGCCAATGGGTGTGTGCATGGGTGTGCATTTGTGCATGTGTGTTCTCCACCACCACTAGAGTGAGTTCTTTTTTGGCAGTTTGTTTAAACACATACTCATCCAAGGCATGTGCTTGGACCTGTAGTTGGACAAATGACGGAGGCAGCAGGGTCCCGCCGGCTCACATGATATTGCAGCAGTGTTCTGGAGGACACCAGGAGGGGTGGGAGGGCAGCAAAAAGAGTGTGCTGGGGACTGCAGTGCTGAGTTCTCAGCCACCTTCCTCAAAGGGGTGGCCTTCTCCTTAGAGGGACAGCCGGTCTTGCTGTGACGTGGACTGGGAGGGTAGTGACAGCACACAAGGAGGAGGCAGGTGCGGTGGGAGGCCTCACAACACACAGGGCCTTGCAGGCCATAACTAGGAGGGACTATCAGTTTATTTTTGTTTTTTGTTTCTTTTTTTTTTTTTTTTTGAGACAATCTTGCTGTGTCACCCAGGCTGGAGTGCAGTGGCACCATCTCGGCTCACTGCAACCTCTGTCTCCCGGGTTCAAGCAATTCTCCCACCTCAGCCTCCCAAGTAGCTGGGATTACAGGCACGCGCCACCACGCCTGGCTAACTTTTGTACTTTTAGTAGACACAGGGTTTCACGATGTTGGCCAGGCTGGCCTTGAACTCCTGACCTCAGTTTCTTGTTTTTGAAAGATACTCGGGATGAGGCTGCAGACACAGGAACTATCTTTCTGTTCCTTGAACAAACCAAGCTGTTTGTTTGTTTGTTTATTTATTTATTTTTTGCCTCAAATGCTTTGCACCCTCCGTTCCTGCTGCTAGGAGCACCGCTGTGCCTTGTCCCGCCCATGCACCCTCCGTTTCTGCTGCTGGGAGCACCGCGGTGCCTTGTCCCGCCCATGCACCCTCCGTTTCTGCTGCTGGGAGCACCGCGGTGCCTTGTCCGGCCCAGGATGTGTTCCTTCCCACAGGTGTCAGCTCAGGATACCTGACTCAGGAGGGTCTTCCCGGCAGACTGCAGGCTCTGAAGGGTCAGCCGCCCTTGCGCACACTCTTGTTGTAAATGAGTTTTGACCCTGCTGGCGCCAATGAATGCCGCTCTGTGTCTTCTTTTAGAACGCTGCCTGGCTTGGAATGATCTTGTTTCTGTTTACTTGTTGATTGTGCATCTGCTTTCTTCTCTTTTTGTATTTTCTGTGAGAAGACAGGTTCATCTCCCCAGTTTTTGCCTCTACCCAAGTTCCCAGCCATGCCTGGTACAGAGCATGCTACCAATTAATGTATTTCTAATGGAAGCCAGAAGCTGGGAGTCCAACCGGAGGGTGAATTGAGGTATCACGGAGCTCGGACTACACAGAGGCAGTGGAGATGGAGTGAAGAGGATGGATATGTTTTGAGAGAAAATGGATGCCTCGTGAGATTAGAAAGTTGGGAAGTTAGAAAGATAGAGGAAAGGGTCCCTAGAGAGCACCTCGTGTAAGAATAAGAGGTGCAGCGTTGGCGGTGGAGGTGCTTGGAGGCACGGAAGGGTGTTCTTCCTACTTTTTTCTTATTCATCATAATTCTCCTCTAAGGATACAAGCAAAGGCCTTACGCAGGTGGATAAAATTGCCAAATTTTATGTTTCTCAGAAGCAGTTTTGTGAATCAGTACGTGTGAAGGAAATAGCCCAGGTATTAAAGGGAGGAGTCAGGAAAGGTCTGGGCCGAGCAGCTTCCAGGGGCCTTTGTGGCCTTGGGTTGTCCTTGTCCTCATCCAGCCTGCATGCCGTGTTGATTGAGTCTAGAATTTTCCCCAAATCTTTGTTTTTATTGACGTAGAACATGATTGATTTTCAATCCGTTGATCAGGTTCCTAAGTGGAGTACGTTGGAATGTGTGTGGCCGCCTTCTGAGGGTTCATGAAGAAGAAGTGGAAGGATTTCAAGAGCAGCCAGGCTTTCGCCTTCATTGAAGACGCAGCCTCGTCCGTCAGAGGCACGGACACAAGAAAAATAGCTCAGAGCAGAAAACACAGAGTATAGCTGTTACCGGAAAGGGGTCCAGTCCAGACCTGAAGAGAAGGTTCTTGGACCTCACGCAAGAAAGAATTCAGGGCAAGTCCATAGAGTAAAGTGAAATTTGATTAGAAAAATAAAGAAACAAAAGAATGGCTACTCCCTAGGCAGAGCAGCAGCATGGGCTGCTTAATTGAGTTAAGTTATTTCTGGATCATTTGCTAAACAAGGACTGGATCATTCATGAGTTTTCCAGGACAGGGGCAAAGATTTCCTGGAACTGAGAGTTCCTCCCCATCTTAGACTATATGGGGTAACTTCGGATGTTGGTGTGGCATTTGTAAACCGTCATGGCGCTGGTGGGAGTGTCTTTCAGCATGCAGATGCATTATAATTAGCGTATAGCGAGCAGTGAGGGTCACTTTCATTGCCATCTTGGTTTTGGTACGTTTTAGTCGGCTTCTTTTATATCTCGTTTTATCAGCAGGATATTTGTGACTTGCATCTTGTGCTGACCTCCTATCTCATCCTGTGACTAAGAGCGCCTAACCTCCTGGGAATGCAGCCTGGTAGGACTCAGCCTTGTTTTACCCAGCCCCTATTCAAGATGGAGTCGCTGTGGTTCGAACGCCTCTGACATAGCTGAGCATTAAGTACCGTAGCAGTCTGGATACGTGGGAAGTAATTGATATGGATGGGCACACCAGTTGGGGAGGACTTTCTGGAAGGGGTGATACATACGGTAAATACGATTTGGCTATGCCAAAAAGATGGAGAATTTTGGGCAGAGAGAGGGAGCCAGTTTGGGCCAGTGTGAAGACAGAGCTGACCATGGAGCAGTTTAATTTTTCCTGACATAAAATGCGAATTTCCAAGCCGAAGGGGAGCAGATCTAGAGCCCAAGGTGACTAACGCCGCCGTAAGCTAGTTTCAGTCCCGTCTTTGCTGGTGGTGTGATATTCCTGAGGCCACCAGGCGTGATTCACAAGGGCGTGCGGTGATTCCCTTTCACAGACGCAGTTTAAAAATAAAATCTCTGCGCTCCCTCTTAGCCAAAGGAATCCGTTGAAAGCCACCGATGTACTTCGCTAGCAGTAGGAGCGTCCCATTTGGTGGACGATGCCTTTCAAACCAGGATCACTTACTGCATTCCTTTCCTGGAGCTGCCGTAACCAGTGACCTAGACCTGGCAACGTTAACAGCAGGAACCTACTGGCTCACAGCCTTGGAGCCTGTAGGTCTGAAGTCAGGGCATCGGCTGTGCTCATTTCCAGGGCTGCGAGGGAGGGTCTGTCTCAGGCCTCTCTTCTCGGCTTGTAGCTGGCTGTCTTTGTGTTCATCCAGCATTCTGCTTTGTAGAGGAGGAAAAAAAAAATGCCTCTACCTTCTTAAATTCTCCAGCCAGGCCCTATAAACTAGACTGGCAAAATAATAATAATAATAATAATAATAACAACAGAAAAGTATACACATTTACTTAATAAGTCTCATGTGATGTGGAAGCCTTCCTAAGGCAGTGGATACCTGAAGAGACAATGAAGCCTGAAGAGACAGTGAAGTCTGAAGAGACAGTGGAGACCTGAAGAGACAGTGGAGACCTGAAGAGACAATGAAGCCTAAAGAGACAGTGGAGACCCGAAGAGACAGTGGAGACCTGAAGAGACAGTGGAGACCTGAAGAGACAATGAAGCCTGAAGAGACAATGAAGCATGAAGAGACAGTGGAGACCCGAAGAGACAGTGGAGACCCGAAGAGACAGTGGAGACCTGAAGAGACAATGAAGCCTGAAGAGACAATGAAGCCTGAAGAGACAATGAAGTCTGAAGAGACAGTGGAGACCTGAAGAGACAATGAAGCCTGAAGAGACAGTGGAGACCCGAAGAGGCAGTGAAGCCTGAAGAGACAGTGAATCCTGGGCGCTTTCTGTGCTAGGCTGGATGAGGAGGGGAGGTCGTGGGGAAGCGTGGCAGGACAAGGGAGTGAGCGGAGCGTGATTGGTGGGAACCGCAGCAAGGCCTCTGTGCTCACCCTCCTCCTGGCTGCCTCCAACTTTGGAGACGGGGGTGCTCCCTCCAGTGGGGCATTCGGAGGATGCCCCTCACAAGTGGGTCGTAGGACGTTCTTCTGGGGAGGAGGGAAAGTCAGACGGTCCTTCCTGCACCTACCACTTCTCAAATTCTTCCAGCTTATAATATTCAGTATGCCAAGGTAGCATCTTTGTAGTAGTGTGTCGTGAATCCCACCAGCCTCTGTGCCAGTCTGTGTCCACATTTCCCCTTCTCATAAAGACACATGTTGGATTAGAGCCATACCAGTGACCTCATGGTAACCTAGTTGCTTCTGGAAAGACCTTGTCTTCAAATAAGCTCGTATTCTGAGATATTGGGCATTGGGACTTCAGCATATGAATTTGAAGGGATACAATTCAACTCATAAAATTGCCATGATTTTTTTTTTTCCAAATAAGCTGCTATTTACTTTTAAAAAATAAAGTCCAATACTGTGTCCATATTGCTTTCTGTCACCAGCAGGTGGCATTTCTGTGGTCCAGGGATGGCAAAGGAAGAGCCCAGTGCTTTCCTCTTGTTTTATTTGGAAAATGAAACATTGTTATATACAGGTAGAGAGAGAGCACAGATTAAACCCTAGAAATGATAGTCAATTGTACATGATGATGCATGGAGACTTTTGCCATAAATTCTAGACATATTACAGGAAACCCAGCAAGCCCACACCAGTTCCCATGGAAGTCAGGAATCATCCTGGCTTCTGGCCTTGACCCTGTCAATAACCAGCTTCCAGGCTCTGAGAAAACCACTTTGAAATAGGAATGTTAATACTGAGATAGGTAAATGTGGCCTAGAGAGACTTTCTTCTCTACCTTCCTCACTGTTTTTTTTGTTGTTGTTGTTGTTATTTTTTTTAGGATCAGATGAGATAAAATATGTAGACTTATTCAAAAATGAACAGAATAAAATACAATTTAAACAAACGTCCCACTTAACTGTCCTTTGAAGGGAAGACTACCTTCCCTTCAAAACACCCTCCCCAAGAACAATAACTGCTTTAACTTGAAATTGGAGGAGGAACTTTATTTCCTTCAAGCAGTAATCAAGACTGGCCCATATGAGATATTAAACAGATGTGAAATAAACAGGCACAATTAAAGATGACTGAGGAAGTTATTCTGATTCACGCTTAGGGAGTGACATTACTTCAGGCAAAATTGGGAAAGAATAGGAAACAAAAGACGTGTGGTCTGTACTCTTTAAAAGCTCACAGTTAATTTTGCTATGTTTTTTTAAGATAAAAGCAAAATGCATATATGTAAAACAGAATAATAGACGATTGAATGTGTTCCAAAATCACTCATTTGTTTATGACACGGGGCAGTCCTGAGACCCCTCCTGCAGGCAGCTGGGGTGGTCTGTGCCCAGAACATCGGCATGAGCCGCACTGCAGTGGGGTGAGTGCTGCCTGCTATTGCCCACACTGATGGATGTCTAGAAGTGCAGCTAAGTGCAGCCACAGAAATTCACTCTGAGAGCACAGGATCCTTTACTCTGAGAAGGAGATGTGGCAGTAGCGCCTGGTAGCACAGGCTCCATGGCCCATTGTCCCCGAAGCTTCTTCCATAACAGACCTCGTGGAGCCCAGCCCTCATTTCCTTGCAGCTCAATCCATTTCTTTCCATTCTCGGAGATGCTTTTCTTATGACTCAATCAAGGGCTTGCATGGTGTGTGGTGCTGGCACCACTTTCAGAGCCTGCCTGAGAAAAATGGTTCCGAGATCCTTCTGCTACTTTTTCATGCCTCATGCGTCTTAGCGAAGGGATTTGCAGGTAAAGGAAAAGGTGAGTAGGGTAGATGGTCCAAGGGAATCATGAACTTGGTTTGTGTCTCTTTAAAAAAAACTGAGCAAGCTGATTCTCACTCACCTAAACCCTGAAACCATTTTGCAACTTAAGTTCTGGACTGTAACACCCCAAACTGCATATGTCCCTGCTAAACTTTATTTTCCTCTAATGATTTGGAAGAACCAAGTTTACTGTGTGTAACTACAAGGGACAAACAGGCATTGGTGAGTGCAAGGTAGAAAATTCCTCCTTGCATGAAAGGGAAGCTGGCTTCTCCATAACAATTGTTGCTATCTAAAGCTAGTGGGAACCAACTGGTGTGAATAAACTAAGCGCCCCTTGAAAGATTGAAACAGGGTCTGGAGGGTGAGTGGCTACTCTAGGGGGATCCCAGTACTGGTTAGAGGCCAAGCTGGATTAATCTAGTCAACACCTCTCTAATGTTTTCCTAGCTTGAGCCAGCCCTGAGTTGATGTGGTATAAGAATGAAAGGAAACATATACTTGTGGGGAGACAGATAGGGCAAGAACACTTACTATAAAAATTAGCATATGGAGGGATCTACTATAAAAATTAGCATATGGAGGGATCAACTATAAAAATTAGCATATGGAGGGATCTATAAAAATTAGCATACGGAGGGATCTACTATAAAAATTAGCATATGGAGGGATCTACTGTAAAAATTAGCATACAGAGGGATCTATAAAAATTAGCATACGGAGGGATCTACTATAAAATTAGCACATGGAAGGATCTACTATAAAAATTAGCATACAGAGGGATCTATAAAAATTAGCATACAGAGGGATCTACTATAAATTTAACACACGGAAGGATCTTCTGTAAAAATTAGCATACAGAGGGATCACTAGGCTCAGCCTCAGGTGGAACAGGTGCCTACTGGAAGGAGCACCTCGGTTTACCTGGGGACCGGGTAGGAAAGATTTCAAGGGACAGGAGACATTTAAGAATTAAAATTAAACACTGAGGCTTATAGGTTGAATAGGAGTTTGTCAGGTAGACATGGTAGGAAGGGAGTCCAGGCAGAGATGGTGGCAAGCAGAAAAATAACAAGGCCCAAGAGAGCTGCTGAAGCTTAATTGGATGTTATGTGTCAGACAAGAGGAGGTAGAGCTGGACTAGGAATTGGAAGTCTGGTTGTGAAGATCCTTATACGTTATGCACTGGGATTTTGTAGGTGATGGGGAGCCACGAAATAAATCTCAGCAGGGGACTGCCACGATCACATCTGCTTGTTAGAAATATGTTTGCAGGTGGAGAAGAGACTGGTGAGAAGTGAGGGTGGAGAAAGAAGCGGTATTGAGAGGTAATACCATAGCCCGCGAAAGACTGCCTGAAGTGGAAATAAGAGATTGGCAGCCCCTTAGGCAGTGGACTCAGAGGGACTGTAGCATTGCTTACAGAGAGAGGAGTCGTGAGAAAATAAGTGTCCCGTGTCTTACTTTGCCAGTTGGGTGGATGCTGACCTCATTCAAGGAAAATAAGAAGGAGCAGAGGGCAGAGAAGATGGAAATGCAGATGTGGACCTATACAATGGCAAGGAACACATCAGTGGTGGATGTAGTCAAGAGTTGGCTGTCTAGGTCTGGAACATGGAGTTCGAACCTGAAGATCAAGTTGGGGGTCACCCATGCCTCATGGAATGCAAGCCACGTAGGTGTGCGTGCGGTGCCCTAGGGAGAGAAGACAGGATGGAGCATAGGGAGTGGCCAACACTTAGGTGACAGGCTCCCCTAGGACAGCTCACAGCAGGGAGAGAAACCATGAGACTTGAGAAGCAATAGAAGGGAATGCAGTGAGAGGAACATTTCAAGTAAGAGGGAAGAAATAAAAAAAACAGAGGTCAAAGACAGGCCGAAGTTGCCCATCGTCTAACCACTGCACTTCGGTGGCCCTGGCAAGAGCTACTCTGCGGAGAAGTGAGAAGTGAAAATCAGAGCCCTGGGGCGGAGAAGCGCATCAAAGGTTAGAAACACCCAGGGGAGCGAGCATGGCACACTCGCCAACACTCACAGGTGCTCACCGTAGCACAGGTGCAGCTGGATGCAAAGCAAGGGGGAGAATGAGGGAGAAGATCTGACTTGCTCTTGTTTCAGGCGAGATTCTAATGGGTTAGAAGTGCTTTGAGATCAGTTAGGCAGGAGGAGATGAGATACACTTATGGGGGGAAGGAAAGACGACAAGGCTGAGGACTGAGCTTCACTCTTATCCACTTCATCACCTAATGTGTCACTCTCCCCAATTTGAGTGACCCAGGCTTCAGGGACTCTGTGTCTCAGTCTGAATCCCTGTCCCTGGCAGTCACCACTGATGTTCTGCTGCTGCTGAATGTGCAAATAACTGGTCAGCCTTGCTGTCGAGGAATTTACAGGCATGGTGAGATTATTTTATTTTATTTTATTTTTTGGATGCTATCCTAAACATTCCCACACCAAGCATAAGAAATTTTTCCTTGCTTTCTTCCCACACTCCCTGCCATGGAACATGATAATCAGAAAAAACTGGCCAGACACAGTGTCTCATGCCTGTAGTCCCAGCACTTTGGGAGGCTGAGGCGGGGGGATCACCTAAGATCAGGAGTTCAAGACCAACCTGGTCAACACGGGGAAACCCCGCCTCTACTAAAATACAAAAACTACTTGGGCATGGTGGTGTGTGCCTGTAGTCCCAGCTACTCGGGACGCTGAGGCAAGAGAATCACCTGAACCTGGAAAGCAGAGGTTGCCGTGAGTCGAGATGGTGCCGAGATCTGGGTGACAGAGCTAGACTCTGTCTCAAAAGAAAAGAAAAAAGCAGAAAAGAAAGAAAGAAAGACTGCCAAATGCAGCTCATTAATGTATTGAACAATCCTGTCACTGTGGGAAGTTTGTCCTCATGGGTTCTGGTAGAATGCAGACCTCTTAAATACAAGACCCAGCTCCCATTAGCCTTGGTGTCGAGAATAGAGTTTTAACACTTAGTATATGCTCAATTAATGCTACATCAAAAGCAATTTTCACCATTTGTGTTATTTCAACGTAGCTGCCATTCATGCACACCCTGCAACTACCTTGAAATGAAACAGACATTTTCATTCCCATTTCACAGAGGATTAACCTAAGGCCAGAAAGATGAAGAAACTGTTCCAAAGCTCTCTAGGCTGCTGACACCTCACATATCACTAGGTCAATCTCACTCCAAGTCAAATCCAGATTTTAATTCTGTCAAGTGTATGGAAATTAAAGGAAGTGTTTTATTCTTTTTTTCCTGGAGGGGATTCCAGGAAGAAGGGAAATTTCATTTTCCAAATTCAGACTGTGATAAGCACAGTTTATTACCGAGCATCCACCCCCCATGGGGTGAAATGTGGAGAACCAAGGTTTTATGAGCCCCTTTGAATGAAAATCTTGAGTCCTCCCAGCAGAGACAGGACTTTTTGAAAGGCTTATTTATTCCTTTACTACATTCCGTTCTTATCTTATTAATAGTTTATAAGTCTCAGCTAAATCTCTAGGTCATAATAAATCACATCCTTCACTATGAGAACTTGAGATGAAGCAAGCATTCAGTTATAACAATTTATAGCAAATGCTTAAAATTCGTATGCCCACAATCGTTCAAAGCCCTGGCAAATACAGGAGTCAGTCAGATACAATTTTAAAAGGCTTACCATAGAAAGCTCTAAATCTTTGCATAGTCAAGCATATCTTAATCCAGGAGAAAATTATTTTTGTAAACCTTTCCTAGAAGAATTTTCTGTCCTGTATTACAATCTTATCATGTGGCAGAGGGAAGGTGGGAGGAAGGGAGATAAATGCCTATGTTTATCTCCAGCCTGCAGCAGTGAAATGAAATCGTTCACCATGTATTCTTTGAAAACCACTGAAAATAAATATCAATACTACCATTATCTTTCTTAAAAATTCGGTCGTCTTTCCCACTTCTCAAAACACTTTTTAAAAATCTTCCTTTAAATTTCCAGAGTGTCCTCATATCTCGTTTTCATTTTATCCTTAACACCACAAGAATTAAATAAGGGTTGGTATTATCATTGCCATTTATAGATAAGGAAACGGAAGCCAAAGAAGTTGGGTAATTTGCCTAAGATCACACAGCTATTTAGAGATGGAACTAAGGAAATGACACAGATCTCCAAGCATTTCTGTAAATTTTTTTCTAAGTAAAAGATGTTTCCTTCTTTCCCCAGCAACCCTCAAAATCCCATGTGCTCTCTATGGAATTCGTGATCGCTGTGGTTCAGGGAAAGATCATGCCCAGGACATAGGGGATAAAGAGGGACCATACCTGCCTCATCTGTGCCTTCACTTCCTGGGCCTGCGCAAGTCGGTGATCTGTCAGTATCCCACTTTCCTCTCCTATAAAATGATAGAGCTGGGAAGCAAATGGTAAATATCACTTGATCACCTGGATTAAACTCTGACTTGGAGGTTTTGGGGCTATACTATTATATCAGTTAGCATTCTCCAGAGAAAAGGAACCAATAGGATGCATGTGTGTGTATATATATGTGTGCATGTAGACACACACACACACACACACACACAAAGAAACAGGATATGTAGGAGTGTGTGTGCATCTACATACACACATACAAAGACATTTATTTCAAGGAATTTGCTCACATGATTGTGGTGCTGGCAAGTCTGAAATCTGAAGGGCAACCTGGCAGAAGGGAAACCCGGGCAGGTCTCCTGTGTTCCAGTTTTGAGAGCATTCCTTCCTTCCCAGAAGTCCTCAGTGTTTGCTCTTAAGGCTTTCTACAAATCAGGGGAAGCCCACCCATATTCTAGAGTGTAAATCTCCTTCACTTAAATGTCAGCTAATCACAGATCTCCATCGCTTCTATAAAATGCCTTCACTGGAACACCTAGACTAGTGTTTGACCAGACAACTGGGTGCGGTCGCCAAGTTGACATCTACAATTAGCCCTTACAAGAAAATGTCTCTTTTGACTATAATGTTTGTCTGTAAAGTGTCACTATCACAACTATTATGTGTGTTTCTTTGGACAAAATATACATTAGCTGAATAGTAAACTCTGACCAAAGATGTTTAGTATTAAATAACGTTCTCAAATGTCAAAGTGCAGAACTAAAATTTAAATTTCTACTGAATTTAGTGTGTGTCTCCCCATAATTATCTGCTGATTCTCATACTTTACATTTGAAGGACTCTCATACTTTACATTGACATAAACTCCTGCATATAATACAGATATTCATAATTTTTGGAGAACATTTGCCAGATTGGCACATCATGAAAATGGAATCAAACTGTGATGGTTAATTTTATGTATCCACTTGGGTAGGCCGTGGTGCCTTAATGTTTGTTCAGACATTATCCTAGGTGTTTTGTGTGAGTATTTTTGGAAGAGAGATTAAATTTGCATCAGTGAACTTTGAATAAAGCAGGTTATCCTCCCTCATGTGGGTAGGCCTCATTCAATCAGTTGAAGGCCCAAATAGAGTAAAAGACTGACCTCCCCAGTTAGGGGATTCTCTAGCAGACGGCCTTTGGACTCGATGCAACTCTTTCCTGAGACTCCAGCCTGCTGGTCTTTCCCAGGCAATTTTGGATTAGCCAAGCCTCCACGATCATGTGAACCAATACCTTAAAATAAATGTCTTCATCTTTCTAAGTACATATATCATCTTGGTTGTTCTTGGGAGAATGCTGATTCGTGCATAAACAAGGCTAAAAAGTCAATCCTTACTAGGGTCAGGAAGGTAAGAAAAATGAATGCAAGGTGTCAGAAGTGACCGTCGATGGGTGTGTAGCATTGGGGCAAATTGATATTTAAAAATAAAATAAAATAAAAATAAATATAAAATAAAAAATAATAAAATTAGAAATTAAATTAAATCTGTTCGGCCAGCCACACTTCTTCAATCTTCAGAATGCCAGAATGAGGCATCTCTGAATTTTAACAGAGCATCATCGAGTTCTGTCATAATGTTGTAGATAAGATGGAGGAAAATCATCTGGGAGGTAAGAAAACAAGGGGTAGATTAATGTAAACCTAGAGGGAGAGTCCTAGTAGGTTTTTAGGGACTGCTGTTCTTTATTGTGTTCTAGTGAATATTTGTCTAGATGGCATCACAGAGAAATAAAATCTTCGTGGATAAAGAAATCATCATTATCACCATCATCATTAATGTGTATGAGTGCTTAACATGGCCTATTTTGTGCTTTATATATGTTACCTTATTTATTTTTATAATACTAATCATTGTTAGGCTAGGCATTATTGTTGTTATTTATTTATGTATTTATTTTGAGATCGAATCTTGCTCTGTCACCCAGGCTGGAGTGCAGTGGTGCGATCTTGGCTCACTGCAACCTCTGCCTCCCGGGTTCAAGCAATTCTCCTGCCTCAGCCTCCTGAGTAACTGGGATTACAGATGCATACCACCACACCTAGCTAAGTTTTGTATTTTTAGTGGTGATGAGGTTTTGCCATGTTGGCCAGGCTGGTCTCAAACTCCTGAGCTCAGGTGATCCACCCACCTCGGCCTCCCAAAGCTCTGGGATTACACGCCTGAGTCACGGCACCCGGCCCGTTGTCGTTATTTTAGAATTAAGAATTTGAAACACAGAAGATGTTAACTTGGGAAAGGTCACACAATGGTCAATGGAAGAGCAGGGATTTGAACTCAGGAAGTATGATTTCAGAGTCTACACTCTTAACCTGTGTGCACTCTCAGATATAGCCACTGAATCAGAGGATGATATAAAGAAGGAGGAAGTCATGATTGTGTGGAATGACAGATGTGGCCCTTCATCCCATCCCGCCAGGATTCCTTTGGATTGTGGTCCTGTAAAGGTGGCATGAGAACCAGAGGGATGTTCGGTAATGCCCCTGGGCCCAGTTCCCACCTGCAAAAGTACAGGATGGGACAGACATTGACCAAGTCATGTGACCGAACCAAGAGTAGACCCAGTACCAGGGTAGACCCAGTACCACCTGGTGTGGGAGGCGGAGAAGTCCACGAACCCTTCGGCTGTATCATCAGGGAAGCAAGACTTAGATGTGGGCAGGTGGGGGCCCTGGTCCAGTCCGTGCTGCTCAGACCCCACCTGCAGGGGTGCTTGGTGAAGATCACCATTCAGAAGGGAGACCAGGGAGAGGCAGGAGACAAGGCAGAACGTGGAGGATGGACAGTGGTTCGATTTGAGGAAGGCCTGAAAGAACTGGTAGTGTTTGCTCCAGAAAAGAGACAGCGAAACTCAGGGCTGGGGATAGGAGATGGATGAGCATGACAATGGCATCTCAGCTCACAGAGCATAGAAAGCCCAGGCGATAGGTCTTCCTCTTTCCTCTGCAGCAAGTTCGTGGTGTGACTGAGGGGGTGGCCACAGTCCCAAATAGCTTCCCCAGGTGGGCCTCTGTGTCCCAGGCTGTGTGACCTCAGGATCCCAAGATGCTCATTCTGGCACATTTTTCAGCAGGACCTAAAAGATTGGGCCGTCTTCAGCTGCTAAGAGGACCAGTGTTTTGAGAGTCTTTTTTACTTTCAGCCTGTCATTGGGCAGATTTCTGAAGCGGAAGCCAGCCCTGGCAGCAATCTTTCTTCTGTCTCAGCCAATCCCAGCCTCAGCACACAGTGCAACATTTTCAGTGGTCTTGTGTCTGTAATTACCTTTCACTACTTCTAGAAGTAACTTCATTATGCAACACCATTGCTGTCTGGAAGGGTCGTTATCTGGAATCAGTTCTAACCAGCTCCTTACAAACTGCCCTTGGTAGCAAGGCTCTTAGGATTTTTAAGAGTGTTAAAATAAAAATCCCAAAACCCAGGTATGTTCTTAGTTCTAAATTCTGACTAATAACAAGTGATAAGAAAGAAGACTTTGGAAAAGTGTGTTTGTAAATTCTTCTTTATATTGTTTCTAAATGGAATCAATTACCTGAGGAGAGATGAGTTCCTGCCACTGGTGATATTCTATCAGAGAGACGAGCAAAACATGAAAAGCTGAAGTAAAATAACCCAAGGGTAAGAGGGAGAAAAAGAGTAAATGGTGTGGGTGTGGTGTTCAGGGTACTGAGATGTCAGAAAAGTCAGGACAGAATGTGAGGCAGAAGGTGTGTGAAGAGTCCAAGGATGCCTCCTACTCTTGCACTCTGAACCCTCCGCACTCACTAGCAAGTCAACAGACTGTCTGCTGAATTTGTCCACAAACAGAAAACAAGGCACGATGGTGCCCGTTGATTAGACGAGAGAGCATAGGCTTGGGGGAGGTGAAATGAACCTTCTCCAGCCTCTCAGACTCAGGCTTTGAGAGATTTTGAAAAAACCTAAGTTATTCTACTTCCTGGCCACATAGAACTTGGAGCAGTATAGCTGATGGGACTGTTTTCCATATGAGATGCAAACTCCTCAGGTTATGGCAAGTGAGAGCGAGAAGGAGGCCTGGGCAAGGAGAGAAGGAGGCCTGGGCAAGAGAAAGGACTTGGTTTATTTCACGTCGCTAGTTTATGGAAGTACCAGCCAACACTGAAATTTCCTGGCCTCCAATCCAGTGGGGTTATTCATCCTACTCTCTACTCTCTCTGTTTCCTGATGTTTAGAAATAAAAAAATCAGAACTACCCCATTAACTCTCTCATTCCTCTTTCATCTGAAGCAGTGTGTTAGTTTACTTTCTCAAGAAGTTTACATGCCCTTTGGCTGATAATCGTGGAGAGGACCTATGACTCATGTCATTAGTGTCGACTAGCTGCCCTAGAAAAATTGCCCAGGCACAGTGGCTCACGCCTGTAATCCCAGTACTTGGGGAGGCCAAGGTGGGCAGATCACCTGAGGTCAGGAGTTCGAGACCAGCCTGGCCAACGTGGTAAAACTTCGTCTCTACTAAAAATACAAAACTTAGCTAGATGTGGTAGCGGGCATCTGTAATCCCAGCTACTCAGGAGGCTGAGGCAGGAGAATCGCTTGAACCCGGGAGGCAGAGGTTGCAGTGAGCCGAGATCGTACCACTGCACTCCAGCCTGGGTGACAGAGTGAGACTCCATCTTAAAAAAAAAAACAAAAAAAACAAGCAAATAGACCACAAAACAGACAATGGCTTGAACACAATAACTGCTTCTGTTTTCATGTGTAAGAGGTTAGTGAGACAGTGGCAGGGCTGGGGGAGTGTACTTGTAAGTGGGCTCTGTCATCGTGACTGTGTTTTTCCAATGTTGTCCTAAAGGGTTGCCTCATTCCCTCCACCCGAGCAGGTAGAGAACAGGGAGGACCCCACGCAGGAGCTGTTGCGGTTCCAGCACGCATCCCATTCTCTTGGGCAGAGCTCAGTCACATGACCATGTCCAGCTGCAAGGCAGGCTGGGAATGTAGACTAACTAGGTGGGTGAGCCAGGGAGGAGGAGGAGACCTCACCCTAGCCCCAGCTACACTTGCAGGTCGAGCCAAGAGCCGAGGGTTTTGCATATACTGGATACATTGATTCCTGTCGCGTCTGCAGCCTGATTTCTTTTGAAACTCTAGAATCATCGGATGGAGGTTGCATCCCTGGTACAGCCCTCTTTATCACTGCCCCATGGCTGGGGCTGGAGGACAGCAGGAACAGACACTACAACAAAATCAGCTCTCTTGGCTCCAGTCCCTGAAAGCCCATTGCTATTTCTCCCTGAACATCTGGCCTGTTTCCTGGGGTGTGTAGAGAGAGGCCTTCTGTTCCTTCAGGGCCTCAGCTGAGCACCTGCGAACACAGACATTAAAAAAAACCCTCAAGAACTGCCTGGCAAGCACTTGGAACACAGTCTGCTTCATATGCACCTTCCCACACCCCCTGCTGGTAGTAATAATCTTTACCTGCTTGGCAGAGCGCGCTGTTGAGGGGATACATCACTTCACCTGCTGAGATGAGTTCAGAGATTCTCTAATGAGAGGCATTTGGTGGCAAAAATTAATTATGGCATATTTCAAAGGCAGGCCAAGAACCTGGCCTCCTCCCCATTCCCATCCGATGCTTCTGGTCACTGAGGGAAAGAGAATGACAATAACAATAAGTCAGGAGTTTTTTTTCTTTCCTTCGTATAAATAGCAGGAAAGTCTGGGGTTTCTGACTTCAGCACCACAGAATTTTTCTGCGGTGCCTCTTTCCCTGGCACATAGCATGCTCATTACTAAGGGGTCCCAAATGAACCCCAGGTGTCCTGGCGCTCACCTTTGGGTTGAATCTCCCTTGCTCGGTATGTGTAGAATCCCCTTAGGGTCATCCTATTTTGGAGCGACTCAAATTAGGAGTCCCCTGATTGCATTCTGAGGAGAAGGATATGACTTCTTGAGATGACACAGGTGACATTACCTGCAGACATTTCAGGCAAAAAAAGTCAAATTGTGAACTTTTTCTTGTGCGGCTTCTCCATCAGCACTTGCCGCTTCGCCTGGCACTTTTCTGTTATGGAGATGGCTTTGCCCCTTAAACCTCATGAGCCAACCTTTGCTAGCTTCCAGCTTCTATTCTGCAGCTCCCTCATGTTGCTCAGCCTCCACAGAATTGAAGAGAGTTAGGGCCTTGCCCTGATTAGGCTTTGTCTTAAGGGAATGTGGAGGCTGGTTTCACGTTCTCTCCAGACCACTCAAAGTTTCTCCGTATCAGCAATAAGGCTGTTTAGCTTTCTTATCATTCATGTGTTCGCTGGAGTAGCACTTTTAATTTCCTTCAAGAACTTTGCCTTTGCACTCACAACTTGGCTAACTGTTTAGCACAAGCGGCCTAGCTTTCAGCCTGGCTCAGCTTTCAACATGCCTTCCTCACTCAGCATGATCATGTCTAATTCCTTTTTATTTAAAGTGAGAGATGTGTGACTCTTCCTTTCACTTTGACACTTTGAAGCTATTGTTGGTTTATTAGCTGGCCTAAGTTCAGTATCAGTGTTGGTTTTTTTTTTTTTTTTTTTTTTTTTTTTGAGACGGAGTCTCGCTCTGCCGCCCAGGCTGGAGTGCTGTGGCCGGATCTCAGCTCACTGCAAGCTCCGCCTCCCGGGTTCCCGCCATTCTCCTGCCTCAGCCTCCCGAGTAGCTGGGACTACAGGCGCCCGCCACCTCGCCCGGCTAGTTTTTTGTATTTTTTAGTAGAAACGGGGTTTCACCGTGTTAGCCAGGATGGTCTCGATCTCCTGACCTCGTGATCCGCCCGTCTCAGCCTCCCAAAGTGCTGGGATTGAGTAAAAAACCGTTTGGAGCCAAGTCAAGCAAACAAGATGTATGATCAAACTCTAATCACTTAGCTATCTGATATCATAAAGTAAAACTTTATGAAGTTTGGGGTACCTGTGGCAATTTCTTAAAATAAGACAACAGTGCAGTTTGGCCCACTGAGGGACTCTTCCTTTCATGAAAGTTTCTCTGCAGCATGTGATGCTATTTTGTAACATTTTACCCACAGTAGAACTGTGAAAATTGGAGTCAGTCCTCTCCAGTTGACTTCCTTGTATACACATCATTTTATAATTCAAAGGCCTAGCTTTAGTTGGACAAAAACACATTGGTCACATTCTTAGTAGCCACACCCCAGGTGAGTGAGGAAAAGTGCTTGTAGGAAAAAGCTTTAGGAATGTGCTCTTCACATTCCTGCAAAAGATTAGGGATGGTTGATGTGTGAGGGAATGTGAAAGCTGGAAAGAGTGAGCGATACTGAACTTTATTTTTTCACAGAAAATACATTGTTTCCTTCACCAAGCTGCCTGGTCGTCTGTTGGACCCCAGCCTAGCTCAGCTCAGCAGCCTGTATGTGTGTGCACATGCGTGTGTGTGCGCGTATGTGTGTGTGATTTCTTCAGGTGCCTTGGTACTGTGCGGGGAGACCGAGTTGATGGCTGCCCTGCTGTGTCACTAGGATTATATCACTGCCTGAGGACACGAGTACATTTTCCTTTGCTGTCCCCTCAGGAAAAAGCCCAGTGCTTAGCAGATGGCTGTCCAAAAGGAGGACTGTGCTCCAACCTTCCTGAAGGCCCATGTGTGGGAGAGGATGGCAGTGCTTCTGACATTGGGTATGGTGGGTATGTTAATGAGGCAGCTGGAAAGGCATGCCCTGCTTTGAGCTTCCATACATGTGATTATCCCTAATACTTCTTTTATGACTATTAGGCTTTGAAAATTGCTCTGAGCTATTTTTAAGAAGTCTCAGAATAAAAAGAGATGATCCGGGAAGGTGAGAGGAGCCGCTGCCCAGCCACTGCTAAGAACAAGGGTGTTTGGCATTTATCTACGTCTCTCATCATGGTTCAGGCAGGAACCCCCTAGCCAGGTGGAGTCTGTGGCAGGAATCCACAAGCTGTGAGTTCAAACCGCATGCCGGCTGCCTAAGCTCCTGTCAGAAGTTGGTAGATGGTTCATGTCTGTCTTCCTCACTTTTTTGTTTTTAACCAGGGCCAGTCTTCTGTGGAGGCAGAGTAGGCAGAGGCATGGATAGCGTGATTCTAGGTTTATGGAGAACATACTGTTTTCAAAGAACTTTCCTCGCTGCTGTCTGTAAGTCTATCTGTGACCTGCAGAGGTCCCCAAACTTTTTGGCACCAGGGACTGGTTTCATGGAAGGCAATAATTTTTCCATGGACCGGGGAGTGGGGTGGCGGGGGATGGTTTCAGGATGATTCAAGCACATTGCATTTGAGGTGCACTTTCTTTCTTATTACATTGTAACATATAATGAAATAACCGTACAACTCCCCATAATATAGAATCAGTGGGAGCCCTGAACTTGTTTTCCTGCAACTAGACAGCCCCATCTGGGGATGATGGGAGACAGTGACGGATCATCAGGCATTGGATTCTCATAAGGAATTGACAACTTAGATCCCTCGCATGCGCCGTTCACAGTAGGGTTTGCACTCCTATGAGGATCTGATGCCACAGCTGATCTGACAGGAGGCGGAGCTCGGGCAGTAATGCAAGCAATGGGGAGTGGCTGTAAATACAGATGAAGCCATCATCCGTGGCTCAGGGGTCCGGGACCCCTGTGCTAGAGCACATGCACAGCCATTATATATCCCCTCTTGTGGCTGATTTGTTTACTGTGGGAGCACAGACTACACTGCAGAGGAGAGCAGAGCAGAAAGATATGGTGGCAGCACCACATTGCTGGGAAAGGCTGTCCTGCCATTCTGGAGGCAGGACAAAGGCAGCATGGATGCTTCTCCAGAAAACTATCTTACAAGAGCCTGAACGGATGACTAGCTCTCCAAAAGTAAAGCGCTGGAAAGAAAGTGAGGTGCCAGGAGACAATAGTTTTGAAGACTAGCCCTGTGAAGCAATGTTTCTTTTTAATCCAATGGCCTGTTTTAAATCCTTATCCTATTTGATATTGTCTGCAGAATCTGATGCTAATGTGACTGCTTCTTCCTTTTTGAAGTTCATTTCCTCCTTTGTTCCTGTGATAATAGCCTTCCTTGCCTTCTCTGCAAAGTTTTCGAGTTCTCGTCTTTTGTGCTTCTCTTCCTCTGCCTGAACTGTAAATGTTGATGTTTCTGGTTAACGATCTAACATCGTATGGTTACTGTGTGATTTATGTTGTCTCCTCCTTGGTGTCACAAACTACCACCATCATGCCGTACAGTCGGTCCCAACCCCTTATGTTTTTATTTTGGAACTTCAGTGTTTCTAGATGAAGCTCCACAGAGACCCGGTGCTCAGGAAGTTAACCTGTCAAGAAGCCAACACATTATTTGCCCCTCCAAACGTTCTCGTTTCTCTGCATTTCATGTCTTGGTTACTGGTACTATCATCCACCTATGTGGAACCATCTAGAAGCCTAAGAATCACCTTCAGACACCACCTTCCCACCCTACAAATACTCTGCATTTTAGCAGTATAAGACTATAGCAGTTTATTGAATGTAACATGAAATTTCTCATTTCCATACCTTCATTTATGTTGTTTATTCTTGGAATGCTCTTCTTCATTTTGGTGCTTCATAGACTCCTACGCGTCCTTCGAGACCCAATTCTAATGTGATTTCTATTCTGGGGACTTTTTTGACTCTCCTACGCAGACTGAATTAACTGTTCCTTCATTTATATTCTCTAGAGGGTTTGTACTATTTTCTATACATCTATTAAAGACCCCTGAGCTAAGACAACCTCCTAAGCACTCTCATTGTTTCAAGGAATATACCATATGGAAAAGTAGAAAATGGGAGTTAAAGGGAAGCTAATGTGAGGGTAGAAGGGAAGGTGAGGCAGAAGAGGTGAAAAGAAAGAACAGAGAAAGGTTCAAGGGTCGGGGAGTTGAGTGGCTGCGCTGAAAAGGAGCTTTGCCGCCCCCTTGGTTTCCGTGCCGGGCACTGTGGGGGCTTTTGTGTAGGTGATTTCTCCCTCGTCTTGCTCCTTCATAGCAAGACAAAGGACGCATTAAAGTAAAAAATCCGAGAAAACCTGGAGAAAGTGCCCAGGTTGTCTCACTGGTATTTAGTGTCTCCTGGGGTGGCTGGAAAAAGCGTCTGGCTTCAAGAGGCCACCGTCTGACACAGGGCACCCAGGTACTCCTTCCTATAGAGCAGAGGTCCCCATTCCCTGGGCTGTGAACCAATATGTGTCTACAGCCTGTAAGGAACAGGGCTGCACAGGAGATGAGCAGCAGGCGAGTGAGCAGGACCGCCCAAGCCCCGCCTCCTGTCAGATCAGGGGTGGCATTGGATTCTCATAGGAGCGGGAACCCTGTTGTGAACTGCACATCCGAGGGATCTAGGTTGCATGCTCCGTATGAGAATCTAATGCCTGACATCTGAGGTGGAGCAGTTCAATCCTGAAGCCATCCCCACCCCGTGTCCCATCCGGGGACAAACTGTCTTCCACAAAACCGGACCCTGGTGCCAGAAAATTTGGGGACTGCTGCTGTAAAGCATGCACAGTGCACAAGGCCTGGCTGAGCCCTGAGACTTGGCTGAGCCCTCGCAGCAGAGGTGACTGATGAGGACATAGCATGAGGCCCACTACTGCTTCCTGAACTTGTACTGACTTTCGGGCCTTTTAAATTTTTATTTATTTATTTATTTATTTATTTATTTACTTTTGAGATGGAGTCTCACTCTGTTGCCCAAGCTGGATTGCAGCAGTGCGATCTCAGCTCATTGCAACCTCCACCTCCCGGGCTCAAGCGATTCTCCTGCCTCAGCCTCCTGAGTAGCTAGGATTGCAGACACCCCCCATCACACCTGGCTAATTTTTGTATTTGTAGTAGAGATGGGTTTTCACCATGTTGGCCAGGTTGGTCTCAAACTCCTGACCTCAGGTGATCCGCCTGCCTCGGCCTCCCCAAGTGCTGGGATTACAGGTGTGAGCCACTGCGCCCGGCTTGAGTTTCAGGTCTTCAAACAAAAGTTCATCTGGTTGAGAGTTGTTGAAATGTAATGAATTTTCTGGAAAACGTGTCTCATTCATCTCTTGTTGGCATTTCTGAAAATACCACAGGTTCTGGAGATGCTACCGCCTCGTGTCTTCTAGCGGCACCAGCCATCTACCTGGGCACACCAGGGCTCCGTGAAGACGTGTTCCTGGGGTGCCAGTGTTTCCACCCTGGGATCTAGGAGGCCTGGCTCCAAACCCCAAGTCTGCACCGACTACCTGGGAGATTTAGGGGGATGCCAGCTGCTCAGAGGTCTCCGTGTCCTCACGTATATTCCAGGAACAGTAGGCTGGTTGGGCCACCGGTGCCAACATCATGTGGCGATTTCTTCATCATGAAAGGGTTTCATGTGTGTGAGATGCCTGGCGAGAATCTGTAGCAGGTTGCGTGAGAGCAGGCTTGGCTCTGATGCTCCACATTCTTCTCCGTGGCTTCTTTCTTTCTTTCTTTTTTTATGGAAAGAGTTCAGACTTTGGTTAATCGTGACAAGCCTATTAATAATTTCTGCTCTATTAGTTTCCTCGTAGAATACAGTGCTTTATCTGTCAGCTAGAGTTTCCTTGGTGTGTAACCATGGCTCTTATCCAGTGTATCTCATAATATTTATTTTCTGAAATAATCTGGGGCATATACTTGCTAATGCTTTTATTAGTTCACACTTGAGAATGGGTTGCCAGTTTGCAGTCTCGATAATATGATGGTGTCTCTGCATCTGCCTCTCAGCTGCATCTACTATTTGAATGTTTGGTTATTTCTCCAGCTTCCTCTCGTTAACCATTCTGGTCCCTCCTTAGGCAGCGTTCCGCGTGGCCACCGAGCGTGAAGCCAAGGCCCCTGCAGTGATATCCTACACAGACAGGGGTGTAAATAGCTTAGTTTCATCAGTCTGTTGAAAATGACACCATTCTCCCATGCACCATTTCTATCATATTTTTGTTACTCTGAGTGGTAACAGAACCTGTAGCTGCTCTGTTAACCTGGAAACAGGCTTGTTTTGTACAAAAGAATTACCTGCTTTCGGATGGGGCCAGTGTTCATTTAATTTTTCTGATGACACAGACTTGATGATGATTAAGTTTCCTACAGAGGAAGTCATACTAGAAAGACTGATAAGTTTTCAGACCCTTGAGGTTGGCTAGAACTCTAAAGAAGAGGTGGATATGGAGAGACTTTGTAAAAGGAATCGTCCAGACGTAGTGACAGGCACGATGTGGAAGATGAAGGAGAGGGTGGAATAGAAGACAAATGATGAAAGCGATCCCTCTGGTGGCGTCGAAAAGCTTCTCAGTGGTTGGAGAATCTTTCACGTTGTAAGCTGATTAGATTGAAAAACACACATGTATGGGGCTGTGACCTGAACTATATCGCACTAAATCAGCAATTGCTTTGTGTGTTTGTGCACGTGTTCATGTGTGTGTAATCGGACCTGGTGTTTGTGATGCAGTAACTTTTTCTAAGAGAAAACACGCATCCTCACCCTTCCAGGGGCGGCACCAGCTGTCAGTGGTGAAAGAGAGAGAAGGGTCTTCATTCCCGTCCTCTTCCCTCCTCTGTCTCCCCAGCCCTTTACCTCCTGCCTCGGCCCCTTCTCCCGTGCATCTTCTTCTCCAGCTCCAGAGAAGGAAGTAATTAAACAGGCTGTCCTGTGTTGGCTTTTTAAGGATGTGAGACTTATAAAAAAAATACTATGAGTAGAAGTATGGAACAAAGTGAAAAGCCTCATTTACCTTAAAATAAGAAATCTCTTGGCCAGGCATGGTGGTGGCTCATCCCTGTAATCCCAGCACTTTGGGAGGCTGAGACAGGCCGATCACTTGAGCTCGGGAATTCAAGTCCAGCTTGAGAAACACGGAAAATCCCCATCTCTACCAAAAATAGAAAAATTAGCTGAGCTTAGTGTCGTCTGCCTGTAGTCCCAGCTACTTGGGAGGCTGAGGTGAGACGATCGCTAAGCTGGTGGAGGTCAAGGCCACAGTGAGCCTTGATGGTGCCACAGCACTCCAGCTTGAGTGACAGAGCAAGACCCTGTCTCACAAACAAACAAACAAACAAACACAAAAGATTAAAAAAAAATCTCTAGGTCAGAAGCAGTTGCTAAAGAGATCCAGTATTCAAAGGTGAGGGGAAATGTATGAGTGTGGTCAGGATTCATGTATGAGTATGAGTGTGGTCAGGACGGGCACATGACACTGCCCGTCTTGTGCTGGGGACTCTGGTGGCTTTGGGCTTGTATTTAGATTTGCAGTTGGGTTCATCATGTTCCAGGTCTAATGCATTTCCCCATCCCTGATAAGCACAGCATGATATGTGACTTAGTTCTCAGTTTCTCTGAAGGAGATGGCTTTGCAATTTGAACTCTCAGAGCTCCTAGGAGCCACTGTGGAAAAGAGGCCAGAGCATGAGCAAGGAACATCTAACTTGAGCTTGACAGGACAGCAGCTTGCAGTGTGGTAGTTACAACAACTCCATAGAATTCCCCAGCCTTCCTTGTAGTGATTGGGGAGGGGAGAGTTGGTTCCTTGTCACATCGTTGCTGTGACTAGTCCATTAGCTGACCTCTGGAGTTTTCCCCTGGCTCATCGAATGCAGGGCTGTTCTGCAGCTGTTACAAAACTCGGGTCCAGCCTAACATCAGTGTGTCTCTCTGATTTCCTGTTGCGAGCATGAGAGCTGCCTGTGATACACTGTTGGTGTTGCTTCATGGAATTTGTCCTGTGTGCATGAGAGAGAGTTTTAATTCTCTTTCACAAACTATTAATGAGCTCACATTTAGGGTTGCTAGAGTTTAGGAACAGGAATCAGATGAGGAATAATTAATTTAAAGATCTAGATAGAGGACTCTGAGAAAAACAGCTGAGTTAGTGAGTCTTTTCATTCTTTGATTTCATATGAAATCATTCATATGATTTCATCCTTTTTTGTGGCTGTGTAGTATTCCATGGCGTATATGTACCACATTTTCTTTATCCAGTTCACCGTTGGTAGGCACCTGGGTTGATTCCATATTTTTGGTATTATGAGTAGTGCTGGAAGGAACATATGCATACACGTATCTTTTAGTAGAATTATTTATTTTCCTTTGGATATATACTCAGTAGTGGGATTCCTGGGTCAAATGGTATTTCATTTGTCAAATGGTAGTTCTTTGAGAAATCTCCAACCTGCTCTTCACAGTGGCTGGGATTATCGTCCATTCCCACTGACAGTGTATGAACTTTGCTCCATAGCCTCGACAGCATTTGTTATTATTTGACTTTTTAACACAAACCATCTTATGGGTATGAGATGGTAACTCGTTGTACGTGAGATGGTATCTCATTGTGGTTTCGATTTGCATTTCTCTGATGACGAGTGATGTTTAGCATTTTTTCATGTTTGTTGGCCGCTTGTATGTCTTCTTTTGAGACGTGTCTGTTCATATTCTTTGTCCACGTTTTAATGTGGTTATTTGTTTTTTGCTTGTTTATTTTAAATTCCTTATAGATTCTGGATATTAGACCTTTTGTGAAAAACTGGCATTTTTAAAGCATACAATATTTTGGTTTTTAGTATATTCAGAGAGTTATGCAACCTATACCATGACCTAAGCTTAGAATATTTTTATCACCTCTAAAGAGAAACTTCAAACCTATTAGCAGTTATTCCCCATCTACCCTGTCCCCTAGCCCCTGAAAACCACTATTCTTCTTTTAGTTTCTATGAGTTTTCCTATTCTGGACATTTCGTATAAATGGAGTCATACACTGTGTCATCTTTCGTGGCTGGCTTCTTTCACACAGCATGATGTTTTCAAGGTTCATTTACCTAGTAGCGTGTCAGTACTTCATTGCTTTTTATGACCGAGCCATCCCATTGGGTGTATACACCACATTTTATTTATCTGTTCATCAATGGTGGACGTTGGGGTTCTTTCCACTTTTTGGATATTACGAGTGGTGCTACTATGAATATTTGTGAACATGCTTTTGTGTGGACATTTTTTTGTTTCCCTTTTTTTATTATACTTTATGTTCTAGGGTACATGTGCACAACGTGCGGGTTTGTTACGTATGTATACATGTGCCTGTTGGTGGGCTGCACCCATTAACTCGTCATTTACATTAGGTGTATCTCCTAATGCTATTCCTACCCTCTCCCCTACCCCAAAACAGGCCCTGGTGTGTGATGTCCCCCTTCCTGTGTCCAAGTGTTCTCATTGTTCAATTCCCACAGCCAAATTTTACCAGAGGTACAAGGAGGAGCTGGTACCATTCCTTCTGAAACTATTCCAATCAATAGAAAAAGAGGGAATCCTCCCTAACTCATTTTATGAGGCCAACATCATCCTGATACCAAAGCCTGGCAGAGACACAACAAAAAAAGAGAATTTTAGACCAATATCCCTGATGAACATCGATGCAAAAATCCTCAATAAAATACTGGCAAACCGAATCCAGCAGCACATCAAAAAGCTTATCCACCATGATCAAGTGAGCTTCATCCCTGGGATTCAAGACTGGCTCAATATACACAAATCAATAAACATAATCCAGCATATAAACAGAACCAAAGACAAAAACCACATGATTATCTCAATAGATGCAGAAAAGGCCTTTGACAAAATTCAACAGCCCTTCATGCTAAAAACTCTCAATAAATTCAGTATTGATGGAACGTATCTCAAAATAATAAGAGCTATTTATGACAAACCCACAGCCAATATCATACTGAATGGGCAAAAACTGGAAGCATTCCCTTTGAAAACTGGCACAAGACAGGGATGCCCTCTCTCACCACTCCTATTCAACATAGTGTTGGAAGTTCTGGCCAGGGCAATCAGGCAGGATAAAGAAATACAGGGTATTCAATTAGGAAAAGAAGAAGTCAAATTGTCCCTCTTTGCAGATGACATGATTGTATATTTAGAAAACCCCATTGTCTCAGTCCCAAATCTCCTTAAGCTGATAAGCAACTTCAGCAAAGTCTCAGGATACAAAATCAGTGTGCAAAAGTCAATAGCATTCTTATACACCAATAACAAACAGAGAGCCAAATCATGAGTGAACTCTCATTCACAATTGCTTCAAAGAGAATAAAATTCCTAGGAATCCAACTTACAAGGAATGTAAAGGACCTCTTCAAGGAGAACTACAAACACTGCTCAATGAAATAAAAGAGGACACAAACAAATGGAAGAACATTCCATGCTTATGGATAGGAAGAATCAATATCATGAAAATGGCCATACTGCCCAAGGTAATTTATAGATTCAATGCCATCCCCATCAAGCTACCAATAACTTTCTTCACAGAATTGGAAAAAACTGCTTTAAAGTTCATATGGAACCAAAAAAGAGCCTGCATTGCCAAGACAATCCTAAACCAAAAGATCAAAGCCAGAGCCTGCATTGCCAAGACAATCCTAAACCAAAAGAACAAAACCAGAGGCATCACGCTACCTGACTTCAAGCTATATTATAAGGCTACAGTAACCAAAACAGCATGGTACTGGTACCAAAACAGAGATATAGACCAATGGAACAGAACAGAGCCCTCAGAAATAATACCACACATCTACAACCATCTGATCTTTGACAAACCTGACAAAAACAAGAAATGGGGAAAGGATTCCCTATTTAATAAATGGTGCTGGGAAAACTGGGTAGCCATAAGTAGAAAGCTGAAACTGGATCCCTTCCTTAAAACTTGTATAAAAATTAATTCAAGACGGATTAGAGACTGAAATGTTAGACCTAAAACCATAAAAACCCTAGAAGAAAACCTAGGCAAAACCATTCAGGACATAGGCATGGGCAAGGACTTCATGTCTAAAACACAAAAAGCAATGGCAACAAAAGCTAAAATTGACAAATGGGATCTAATTAAACTAAAGGATTTCTGCACAGCAAAAGAAACTACCATCAGAGTGAACAGGCAACTTACAAAATGGGAGAAAATTTTTGCAATCTACTCATCTGACAAAGGGCTAATATCCAGAACCTGCAAAGAACTCAAACAAATGTACAAGAAAAAAACAACCCCATCAAAAAGTGGGCAAAGGATATGAACAGACACTTCTCAAAAGACGACATTTATGCAGCCAACAGACACATGAAAAAATGCTCATCATCACTCACCATCAGAGAAATGCAAATCAAAACCACAGTAAGATACCATCTCACACCAGTTAGAATGACAATCATTAAAAAGTCAGGAAACAACAGGTGCTGGAGAGGATGTGGAGAAATAGGAACACTTTTACACTGTTGGTGGTACTGTAAACTAGGTCAACCATTGTGGAAGACAGTGTGGCGATTCCTCAAGGATCTAGAACTAGAAATACCATTTGACCCAGCCATCCCATTACTGGGTGTATACCCAAAGGATTATAAATCATGCTGCTATAAAGACACACGCACATGTATGTTTATCGCGGCACTATTCACAATAGCAAAGACTTGGAAGCAACCCAAATGTCCATCAATGACAGACTGGATTAAGAAAATGTGGCACATATACACCATGGAATACTATGCAGCCATAAAAAAGGATGAGTTCATGTCCTTTGTAGGGACATGGATGCAGCTGGAAACCATCATTCTCAGCAAACTATTGCAAGAACAGAAAACCAAACACTGCATGTTCTCACTCATGTTTTTGTTTCTCTTGGGTAGATACTTAAGAGTGGAATTCCTGGGTCACGTGGTAACTCCGTGTTTAATCTGATGAACTGGAGGCAGAGGGTTGGTACCTTGCCATGTCAGAGTGACACAAATCTCTCCCAGGTAGTGAGGATAGCTCCCAAGTGGTGTAGCTCCCGTCCTGGCTAAGATTCAGCCATTTTTTTGTTGAATAAATACTCCTCCGATTCTTGTAAGCCTTTGGTTATTTTGCAGAGTTCTAAGGAGAGTGATTCTGACAGTTTTGTTCTAGCTGCTTTAACAAAAGAGCAGCTTTTTGGGATAAAGTTCTCATCCTGTTGCTTATTTTAAAAATTACTTTCTTTGCTTTTAAGCTTTAATAGTGTTACTTGAACTTTGCTTCTAACAAATGCATCATATTTCAGAGATAAACTCACTGAATTACATCATATTCCCCAAAACTTTGACAGAAGGGCACCTAAGTCAGGATACCTTGGTGACTGGGCTTTCCCCTGTGATTGTTTTCCTTCATTGCATGATAAGTTCATATTCTACTTCTCCCTCTCTCTTTTGTAAACTTTTCTATTCATTTTTGGGTCATCTTTATTGAGGTATAGTATACATTCATTCACATTCTGTAATATAAGAGTACATTTTAATGAGTTTTGAAAAAATGTGTAGTCATGTGAGCACAATTATGATACAAAACGATTTCATCCTTAAAAACAGTTCCCCTCGGCCGGGCGCGGTGGCTCAAGCCTGTAATCCCAGCACTTTGGGAGGCCGAGGCGGGTGGATCATGAGGTCAGGAGATCGAGACCATCCTGGCTAACATGGTGAAACCCCGTCTCTACTAAAAATACAAAAAACTAGCCGGGCGAGGTGGCGGGCGCCTGTAGTCCCAGCTACTCGGAGGCTGAGGCAGGAGAATGGCGTGAACCTGGGAGGCGGAGCTTGCAGTGAGCCGAGATCGCGCCACTGCACTCCAGCCTGGGTGACACAGCGCGAGACTCCGTCTCAAAAACAAAACAAAACAAAACAAAAAACAGTCCCCCTCTATCTTTTACAGGCAATCCCTTCCTTTACACCCCAGCCCTTGGAAATCAGTGGTCTGCTTTCTAACACTGTGGTTCAAGTCCTTTCTAGAATTTCATATAAATGGAATCATGGAGTACATATCATTTGGGTCTGGCCTCCTTCTTAGTATAGTACCTTCAAGATTTATCCGTGTTGTTGCATACTTATCAGTAGTTCAATTCTTGGTTATTATTATGTAGAATTTCATTATATGGACATAACTCAGTGTATTGATCCATTCAACAGTTGATGGACATTTGAGTTCTTTCCTGTTTTTGCTATTTTTAATAAAGCTATGAACACTCATGTATAGGCAATTCTGTGAAAATTTTTATTCTTTTAGCAAAATATTTAGTAGAATTACTGGTCTATAAGTTTATGTTTAACGTTATTAGAAACTTGCAGATTGTGACAAATGATGAGTATCTTTTTGTGTATTTATTTGCCACCTGTAACTTCACTGAAAAAAGGTTCATGCAACTCCTTGACCAATTTATTATTGGACATTGCCTTCCTATTATTGAATTGTAAGATCTCTAAATATATACTGTCAAATAAATGTTTCGCAGGTAGTTTATTCCAGAATGTTGCCTGCCGTTATTTCTTTAACAGCCTTAATAGTGTCTTTTGAAGCGCAGAGTCTTTTCATTTTTCACCAAATCTAATTTATCAACTTTTTTCTTTCGTGATTTTGACTGTCACGCTCTATTTAAGAAAGTGTTGTCTCAGCCAAGGTCATTACGTTTATTTTGTTTCTAGAAATTTTATAGTTTTAATTTGCACATTTAGATCTGTAATGCAGTTCATGTTAAATTTTGTAGATGTTATAAAGTAATGATCAAGGATCCTTTTTGCTGGTATGTGAATGTCCAGTTTGTTCATTATGTTATGTTGAAATGATGATTATCTCCATGGAGTTGCTTTTACTTGTATTTTTATTGAAAACGAATTTGCTGTTGATGAATGCGTCTGTTTCTGGACTCTATTCCGTTCCACTGATCTATTTGACTACCTTTGCAACATTATTACACTGTCTTGACTACTTTAACTTTTAAAAAGACTTAAAATCAGGTCATTTAAGTCTTCAGATTTTCTTCCTCTTTAAAATTGTTTTGGCTATTTTAGATTACTCACATTTCAATATAAATTTTAAGATAAGCTTGCCAATTTCTACAGAAAATCCACCTGGAATATTAAGATTGCATTAACTCTATACATCAATTTTGGGAGAATTGACATATTAGTAATGTTAAGTGTATTTGCATGTAGATATCTTTATTTAACTATTTTAAATTTTTACAAATATCACACTTTTTTAAAGTTTATCACTTAGATGATGTTTTTGAGACTATTCAAAATGTGTTCTGAATTTTCAACTTTCTATTTCCAATTGTTAGTATACAGAAATGTTCTTTATTTCTGTAAATCAACTTTTTATCCTACAAACTTGCTGACCTGTTTGATTGATTTTGTAGTTTTTCCATACATTTCTTAGGATTTTCTACATAGCCGTTCATTTTATCTGCAAATCAAGCCAGTTTTACTTACTAATTTCTGATTTTCATTGCTTTTATTTCCTTTTCGTACCTTATCACACTGGCTAGGACTGCCAGTACAGTGATAACTAGAAGTGTGAGAGATTAAGTCTCTGCCTGGTTCTTGATCTAAGGGGAAGTGTTCAGTATTCAACCACTCAGTATACTGTTACTTGTCGGTTTCTCATCGATATCTTCTGACAGGTTATGAGAGTTCCTGGGTTATGGAAAATGCCATAAATTTCCTCTTAGCACTTCCTTGCATGCATTCTATGAATTTTGATATGCGATTATTTAATTTTTGTTCATTTCACACTCACATTTTTACACAGATTAAGTAGTCAGCTAATGGTCCCATAGGACTCTGCTGCAGGTCCCCAGAACTCAGGTCTTCGTGAAGCACCCTCTCTCCAACGCCCTGCTCCGTAACTTCTAGCTTTACCGAACTCCTGGAACTCTAGGCTTTGTGTCCTCACTTCGTAAGGCCACCAAGTTGTAGCTCAGTCTCCTTTCTTAGGCTGTGATCTGGAAGCTTTCTCTAGGCAGTGAGCTGGGGCCCTTGTAAGCTCAACTGTTTGTTTCCTGTCTCTTACAGATGACTCTCTCGTACTGCCTGTTGTCCAAAGTCTAAAACACATCATTCATGTATTTTTCCAATGTTCTCATTGTAGAAAGGAGAGTAAATCTAGTCCCTGTTGTTCCTGTATGTCGAGAAGCAGAAGTCTATAGGTTAACTGTCACACTGATCTTGCGTCTCTGATTTCATGAAGGAAGAGGCTGCATGAGAGAAACTCCCAGAGGCAGATGTGCTCTAGGAGGAGTGAAGGTCAGAAATGGCAATCCCTGAGTAGAGCAAGCCCTGGGTAGAGCATGAGGCTGGGACCACCATTCTGGGGTTCATGGTTCTCCATCACACATTAGGTTGACCTAGGGAGTGTCTAGGAAGACACTGATGCTGTTTTGCCTCACACACACTAAGTCAAAATACCAGGCACCAGTGTTCTATTAAAGCTACACCGGGGAAACTAATGTGAATCTACTTGTGTGAAGCCTGGGGCTAGATCCTCTAAGTTGATTCTGACCTGTCTTATGTGAGGTCACTGAGATGGCTCTGAGATGCCTACCAAAACTGAAGTATTTGCAAACTGAAGCAATTTAGGCAGCATGCTCTAGTACTCCCAATATCTTCAGACAGGTTGAAATTCTTCTAAGGAGCTGAGGGCCAGGAGGGTTTAATCTCACTTGGTAGTGCAGTGGCATTTGGGAAGTACCCGCGGATATGTGCTGACTGTGTTCAGAATTGTCGGAATTGTGGACAGTCACTCCAGGCACTAATACTGGAAACTGCCGATCAAGGCACATGGTAGCAACTTTGTAAATTGCAACTGCTTTTTTTTTTTGGCGGGGGGGGGGGGTATGAATTTGATCAGGTAATTTGTTATCCCTGAGCCTCAGTATGGTATTAGTATTGCCATGTGTAAAATAGTCTACTTCTGTTATCTTCCAACATTTTGTGAAGCTCACATTAAAATAGACCACGTGAAGGCATTTAGGAATTTATTTAAATAGAAGGAGGACTATAAATCTTCTTAATATGTTTTACGTCTTTAAATAAAATAATGTAATTTAGTCTAAAAGTAGGTTAGATGTGACGGTGCTTTTGGAAATCAGGTCCTGTGTAAATATGCAATGTTTTGGTTTGAATTAGCTCATAGAGGTAAGTAGGTGTACTTTAATATATAATTGAAAACATATTAATACAAGTCGCAAAATTTTTTTAGTGAAAACTGTGGAAAGAAAAAGTACAATAAAACGAATATGTTTTTCTGCTTTATGGTTATTGGTATTTGATTTAAGCATTCATTCTTTATATAAGGCTCCCTCTCCTTGGTTTTCCTCCTCTCTGAAATAAACACTGACATTAGTCACATGCAGAATTAAGCGCTGCTGCGGAATTTTGGGGTGTGGCGTGAGACATTAAGAGCTGATGGAAGTCTAGAAAGGTTAAGCCGTTGCTCCAACCTGAATCAAGCAATCCTTTTCAAACATTCAGTCAAATGCAGCCAAGTAGGCATAATCTAAAATGGACTATGTGGAGGTCCCATGGGGAAGATTGGGGAGGAATTCCTGGGCAGCCCTTAATCCATTTTCTTTTTCCCATTATGTTAACTCAAAGCTTAAGTCAATCCATGAATCCATCTCTAGTCCTGGGTCAGGCAATAGAGGTGGGAGTCTGGTGGGGAATCCGGAGCTTAGAGCAACATGTTCACCATTGCTCTTTGTGTGTGTGTGTGTGTGTGTGTCTAATGGTAGGATATTTCAGTCTCTTATTGCTCCAGAGGGAGAGCTGTGGTCCCGCAAGTCCTCTGAGGATTCTTCCTGGTGGTTCAGAACAGAGTGTGGACTACAGAAGCTTTAATGTGTTCAGGAAAGAGTACCTGTCATCATTTGCACGGTTCCTTTTGAATGTAGAAGCTGTAACTCTTGTCTTAATCTACATCTGGTTTTAGAAGGCAGGAGATCTTAGGGAAAGGCTGGCGTAGCTTCATTTTGGCAATTTTAAAAGTTTTACCTAATGAACCCTTAGCCATCCTCGCTAGTCCTGCGTACAACCGTGAACATACCACAGACAAGGTGCTCAGAAGGAGGACTTCCCTATGCAGGTCCAATAATCTGCGAAGGATTGGGCACATTGGAGCCTGACCCGTCTTAATAAAGCCTTTCTTTATGAGAATCTGTGGGCTTTCTCTGTCCAAACCAAAGCACAAAGTGATTGTTGGGCTTATTAAGGCAGTGCAGGATTGCATCCTAGGTGGGGTGTTTCAGGTAAGCCACTTGCGCCTTTTTAGTAACTTTCCCATAGATAGTGGGCTGATTCAGTGTGCGGCGGATGCCCGGCAAGTGTGCTTCATCTTGCTCTGCAGCAACAACTGTCTCATTTCCCATGTGGAATTGTGACCATGGAGCTTTGTATTTTCAGAGATGTAGTTCCTAAAGAATAAAGGATTTTAAATGCACTTATTTGTGACCCCCCAAAAGAAGGGTGTGGATTAGATGATCTCTTTCAGCTTTCAGAGCCTACAGTGCCTTTCCTGATTCCAAATCATAAATGTATGGGAATGTGTAAATGTGCAAGAGAAAGAGGGGAACAGAAGAAGTCAAATACAACTGCAGAGTATTCCAGTTAACTTAAGCGAGAAAATCTTCCACAATTCTTCTTTCTTCTAGACTCTCTCCTGTTGTCTCCAAGGCTCACTGACTCCAGTATGGGGCCCTGAGGGTCAACTGCAAAGTGCTTGAACATTCTGCCCTTTGTTTCAAATCCAGTCTCATTTCAGAGTCTGTTTGTTGGCACTTGAAGTCAAGCGCTCTGTCATCAGAGAGACGCTGGTGTAAGGCAGTCAGCTGTTTACTTTGCTGCACAATCTCTGTGCTCAGTTCAGCCAGAGAGAGCGGCCCTGCCTGCAGCAAACCAGAACCGAGCCTGCAGCAGGACTCAACTAAGTTGTCACTCTGGAGTATTTTTCTGGCTGGCAATGAAGCTAATCCTTCCTAATGCGCTGGCTTCTTCGACCATGTCCAAGGAGGGCTCACATTTGGCTGAGGCTTCAAATCCTGTTTCAGGGAATCCAATTCAATTAATTCAATGTTCCTTTTTACTTAGCAAATACTAAATACCTACTATGTACCAGCCAGAACAGTAGGCACTGGAGTACCCGTGAGACACAAATGTAGGTACATGGTGGGAATTTTAAATTTGCTAGAACTGGGGAATTCGGGTATACAGCCAAATAAAGAAAATGTAGTGGAAGAAATATCAAATGCAAAAAAGCAAGAATCCTTAGTTTTACAAAAAAAAATTATTTCGCTTATGAAAGGAGTCTTCTGTGAAACCACTGCTAGGTGTAAGCCCTGGGGATAGATCATTAGAAATAGGACCCCCCCATACACACACAAAGCTCCACAAAGTGCCGGGGAACTTAAACCTATAAAGATTTTCTAGACTCTCTATTAGAGAAATTTTACCAAAACAGTTATATTTCAGGAAAGTGGGGATCATTTGACCCAGAGGCCCTGCAAGTTTCAGAGCAAGTCTCCCTGTTACGGGTCTATAGGGGGTCTACAGGGAATTAAGGCAGCTTGAACTAAGAGAGAAAAAACTATGGTATATTTTCTAAAAAACATACTGCAATGAGAGTTCTTCTTCTTTTTTTTTTTTTTTTTTTTTTACTTGGTAGAGTAAATTATACCTAAAATTTCCCTGTAAGACCTTGGTCGAAATAAGAATTTGGTTACTTTTTCTTTCTTTTTTTTTTTTTTTTGAGACGGAGTCTCGCTCTGTCTCCCAGGCTGGAGTGCAGTGGCCGGATCTCAGCTCACTGCAAGCTCCGCCTCCTGGGTTCACGCCATTCTCCGGCCTCAGCCTCCCGAGTAGCTGGGACTACAGGCGCCCGCCACCTCGCCCGGCTAGTTTTTTTTTTGTATTTTTTAGTAGAGACGGGGTTTCACCATGTTAGCCAGGATGGTCTCGATCTCCTGACCTCGTGATCCACCTGTCTCAGCCTCCCAAAGTGCTGGGATTACAGGCTTGAGCCACCGCGCCCGGCCTGATTACTTTTTCTTAATATCAAAATGGTAAAACATGAACTGGAAGTCAAGATAATAATTTTCTTCACATCTTCATTGCAAATCCTTCAAGAAAAAGGAAAATATGATAAATGCAACATAGCATAGATATCGAAGTCAAAAAGCTTGAAATCAAATAGTGGCTGTGGCCGTCACTCAATGTGAGGTCGGAGGTAACTTACGAAACCTCTCTTAGCCTCAGTCTTTCTCTGTGTAAGATGGGGACAATAATATCTATTTCACATGGGTATTATTACAATTAAATGAGTGGTTAATTGAAAAGCTCTTTAACAAGTGCCCAGCATGTAGAAAATGCTCAGTAAATTTCATTTACTATCATTCTTGTTGCTACTGTTATTATTATTACCTGCAGTGTGCAGGGTCTTAGGCTATGCTTGGGCATGAAGTGGGAAGGGTGAAGGGGAGTGTGAACTGTAAACCTGAATAAGGGTGAAGGAGAGCGTGTACTGCAAACCTGTAATAATAAGAAATTTGTATTGAAAGTAAAAGAAGTCAGGATCCCCAGAGATATAGAGGAGAGTGTAGAATGTGATGGAACAAACGAACCCCGTGTTCTCTCGTCTTAAACATTGAAGCGTCTGAGACAGCTTTATACATATTCTTGGGCGCATTTCTCTAACAGACTACAGTGCGGAAATCTGATCCAGCTAACAACGGAAACATGAAGAACCGATTGCATACCACTCCGTCAAGAGCCAACCCTGGTTTAAAGGAAAGTTTCCTGTGGTGTTGTAGTCTTATTATCCCTCCAGGGATCCAGAAGTCATCATGAAGATATTTCACTAAAACTGCACTCATACATTTAAACACTGATCATGGAAAAATATATTTTGCTAAAAACAGTGAGAACTGCAACTTCTATTGAAACATACTGAGAAATAGTTTTATAGTGAAAGTAAAAGATCTGATGTTGAATCAGGTTGGGAGGGCAAGAAATGATTTTCATGAAGAAGGAAAAAATGAATATTTTCAAAAGCTCAGCTACCTGGAAGTCACAATGAAGCATTAAGGAACATCTGACATAAAAGGAGGGAGTATAATTCATCAAAAGATGCCCGTGGGGACTTGGTTGCTGGACTTTATTTCTAAGTCAGGGGAGGCATGATCCTAAGGACGCTGAAGAGATGGAAGGGACGTTGGTGCTGCCACTGGGCCCCTCCCTCACACCTCATGCTCCACCAGGAGAGCTCAGCCTTGCCACATGGCTCCCTGGCCTGGGACCTCAGGGTTGGGGTGAGCCACGGTCCTGCTCAGGGGATAGCACCCTCTGCTCTGCTGTGCATGGTAGGCTCACTTTTCATTCTGCAGACTTCTTCTAAGCTGCAGGGGCTTCTGGATCTTCATGTCACCAAAGAGCCTTAAATACAGAAATCTTCATGTTTTCTTTCTGTTTTTCTCTCTAGGAGTTCCTTGACTCCTCATGGCCCAAAGCGTAACATGGTAGGTAGCACTTGCATTAAGTAGGTACCAATAGGTAGGTGTGTGCATGTGTGTGTTGACCTTTGCTTTGATCAGCTCTTATTACAAAACTGGACCATGACTACATTTGTGTGAAAGAGATGCCTCTGGAAGTATAGTCCCAGGCCGGGAAGCTGCCACCCAGCAACAAACTCACGCTAGGGAAGAGGAGCTGCACAGTTGTGGCTGACAGCAGCAGCTTTTGCCACCATCAGTACTGGGTTTCAGTGGTCTTTCTCCCTGTATTATATCACATTTATTATAACAGCTTTATTTGCATTTGTCTCTAGGTCACCAGCTCCTTATGAGAAGTGCCTGAGTTATTTATCTTTGTTTCTCCAGGCCCCAGCTTCATTCTTTTTTTTTCCTGATTTTATTTTTTTAACGATACTTTAAGTTCTTGTATACATGTGCGGAATGTGCAGGTTTGTTATGTAGGTATACATGTGCCATGGTGGTTTGCTGCACCCATCAACCTGTCATCTACATTAGGTATTTCTCCTAATGCTATCCCTCCTCTTGTCCCCCACCCTGCAACAGACCCCAGTGTATGATGTTCCCCTCCCTGTACCTATATGTTCTCATTGTTCAACTCCCAACTATGAGTGAGAACACGCAGTGTTTGGTTTTCTGTTCCTGTGTTTGTTTGCTGAGAATGATGGTTTCCAGCTTCATCCATGTCCCTGCAAAGGACAAGAACTCATTCTTTTTTATGGCTGCATAGTATTCCATGGTGTATATATGCCACATTTTCTTTATCTAGTCTATCACTGATGGGCATTTGGGTTGGTTCCAAGCCTTTGCTATTGTGAATAGTGCCACAATAAACATATGTGTCTTGTCGGGCGTGGTGGCTCAAGCCTGTAATCCCAGCACTTTGGGAGGCCGAGACGGGCGGATCATGAGGTCAGGAGATCGAGACCATCCTGGCTAACCCAGTGAAACCCCGTCTCTACTAAAAAATACAAAAAACTAGCCGGGTGAGGCGGCGGGCGCCTGTAGTCCCAGCTACTTGGGAGGCTGAGGCAGGAGAATGGCGTGAACGCGGGAGGCGGAGCTTGCAGTGAGCTGAGATCCGGCCACTGCGCTCCAGCCTGGGCGACAGAGCGAGACTCCGTCTCAAAAAAACAAAAAAACAAAAAAAAATACGTGTCTTTATAGCAGAATGATTTATAATCCTTTGGGTATATACCCAGTAATGGGATGGCTGGGTCAAATGGTATTTCTAGTTCTAGATCCTTGAGGAATCACCACACTGTCTTCCACAATGGTTGAACCAGTTTACAGTCCCACTAACAGTGTAAAAGTGTTGTTGTTTCTCCACATTCTATCCAGTATCTGTTGTTTCCTGACTTTTTAATGATCACCATTCTAACTGGCATGAGATGGTATCTCATTGTGGTTTTGATTCGCATTTCTCTAATGACCAGTGATGGTGAACTGTTTTCATATGTTTGTTGGCCACATAAATATCTTCTTTTGAAAGATGTCTGTTCATATCCTTCACCCACTTTTTGATGGGGTTGCTTTTTCTTGTAAATTTGTTTAGGTTCCTTGTAGATTCTGGATATTAGTCCTTTGTCAGATGGATAGATTGCAAAAATTTTCTCCCGTTCTGTAGGTTGCCTGTTCACTCTGATGATAGTTTGTTTGTTTGTTTTGTTTTGTTTTTTGTTTTTGCTGTGCAGACGCTGTTTAATTTACTTAGATCCCATTGTCAATTTTGGCTTTTGTTGCAATTGCTTTTGGCGTTTTAGTCATGCAGTCTTTGCCCATGCCTATGTCCTGAATGGTATTGCCTAGGTTTTCTTCTAGGGTTTTATGGTTTTAGGTCTTACATTTAAATCTTTAATCCATCTTGAGTTAATTTTTGTATAAGGTGTAAGGAAAAGGTCCAGTTTCAGTTTTCTGCATAGGGCTAACCAGTTTCCCACCACCATTTATTAAATAGGGAATCTTTTCTCCATTGCTTGTTTTTGTCAGGTTTGTCAAATAACAGATGGTTGTAGATGTGTGGTATTACTTCTGAGGCCTCTGTTCTGTTTCATTGGTCAATATATCTGTTTTAGTACCAGTGCTATGCTGTTTTGCTTACAGTAGCCTTGTAGTATAGTTTGAAGTCAGGTAGCATGATGCCTCCAGCTTTATTCTTTTTCCTTGGGATTGTCTTGGCTATATGGGCTCTTTTTTCGGTTCCATATGAAATTTAAAGTAGATTTTTCTAATTCTGTGAAGAAAGTCAGTGGTAGCTTGATGGGAATAGCATTGAATCTATAAATTACTTTGGGCAATATGGCCATTTTCACAAGATTGATTCTTCCTATCCATGATTATGGAATGTTTTTCCATGTGTTTGTGTCCTGTCTTATTTCCTTGAGCAGTGGTTTTTAGTTCTCCTTGAAGAGGTCCTTCACACCCCTTGTAAGTTGGATTCCTAGGTATTTTATTCTCTTTGTAGCAATTGTGAATGGGTGTTCACTCATGATTTGGCTCTCTGTTTGTCTGTTATTGATGTATAGGAATGCTTGTAGATTTTTGCACATTGATTTTGTATCCTGAGATTTTGTTGAAGTTGCTTATCAGCTTAAGGAGTTTTGGGGCTGACATCATGGATTTTTCTAAATATACAATCATGTCATCTGCAGACACATAATTTGACTTCCTCTCTTCCTATTTGAATACGCTTTATTTCTTTCTTTTGCCTGATTGCCCTGGCCAGAACTCCCAATACTATGTTGAATAGGAGTGGTGAGAGAGGTCATCCTTGTCTTGTGCCAGTTTTCAAAGGGAATCCTTCCAGGTTTTGCTCATTCAGTGTGATATTGGCTGTGGGATTTTCATAAATAGCTCTTATTATTTTGAGATACATTCGATCAATACCTAGTTTATTGAGTGTTTTTAGCATGAAGTGGTGTTGAATTTTATCTAAGGCCTTTTCTGCATCAATTGAGATAATCATATGGTTTTTGTCATTGGTTCCGTTTATGTGATGGATTACATTTATTGATTTGCATATGTTGAACCATCTTCACATCCCGGAGATGAAACTGAGTTGATCATGGTGGATAAGCTTTTTGATGTGCTGCTGTATTCGGTTTGCCAGCATTTTATTGAGGATTTTTGCATCAATGTTCATTAGGGATATTGGCCTGAAATTTTCTTTTTTAGTTGTGTCTCTGCAAGGTTTTGGTATCAGGATCATGCTGACCTCATAAAATGAGTTAGGGAGGATTCCCTCTTATTCTATTCTTTGGAATAGTTTTAGAAGTAATGGTACCAGCTCCTCCTTGTACCTCTGGTAGAATTTGGCTGTGAATCCATCTGGTCCTGGGCTTTTCTTGGTTGGTAGTCTATTAATTACCGTCTCAATTTCAGAACTTGTTATTGGTCTATTCAGGGATTTGACTTCTTCGTGGTTGAGTCTTGGGAGGGTGTATGTGTCCAGGAATTTATCAGTTTCTTCCAGATTTTCTAGTTTATTTGCATAAACGTGTTTATAGTATTCTCTGATGGTAGTGTGTATTTTGTGTGAGATCAGTGTTGATATCCCCTTTATCATTTTTTATTGCATCTATTTGATTCTTTTCTCTTTTCTTCTTTGTTAAAGTCTGGCTAGTGGCCTATTTCGTTAATCTTTTCAAAAAACCAGCTCCTGGATTATTTTTTGAAGGGTTTTTTGTCTCTATCTCCTTCAGTTCTGCTCTGGTCTTCGTTATTTATCGTTTCTGCCAGCTTTTGAATTTGTTTGCTCTTGCTTCTCTAGTTCTTCTGATTGTGAAGTTAGGCTGTCGATCTTAGACCTTTCTTGCTTTCTCATGTGGGCATGTAGTACTAAAAATTTCCCTCTAAACACTGCTTTAGCTTTGTTCCAGAGATTCTGGTACATTGTGTCTTTGTTCTCATTGGTTTCAAAGAACTTATTTATTTCTGCCTTAATTTCATTATTTACCCAGTAGTTACTAAGGAGCAAGTTGTTCAGTTTCCATGTAGTTGTGAGGTTTTTAGTGAGTGTCTTAATCCTGAATTCTAATTTGATTGCACTGTGGTCTCAGAGACTCTTCGTTTTGATTTCTGTTCTTTTGCATTTGCTGAGGAATGTTTTACTTCCAATTATGTGGTCAATTTTAGAATAAGTGCTCTGTGGTGCTGAGAATAATGTACGTTCTGTTGATTTGGGGTAGAGAGTTCTGTAGATGCCTATTAGATCCACTTGGTCCAGAGTTGAATTCAAGTCCTGAATATCCTTGTTAATTTTCTGTCTCCCTGATCTAGTATTGACAGTGGGGTGTTAAAGTCTCCCACTATTATTGTGTGGTAGTCTAAGTCTCTTTGTAGGTCTCCAAGAACTTGCTTTATGAATCTGGGTGCTCCTTTATTGGGTGCATATATATTTAGTATAGTTAGCTCTTCTTGTTGCATTGATCCCTTTACCATTATGTAATACCCTTCCTTGTCATTTTTGACTTTTATTGGTTTAAAGTCTGTTTTATCAGAGACTACTGCAACCCCTGCTTTTTTTGCTTTCCACTTGCTTGATAAATTTTCCTCCATCCCTTTATTACGAGCCTATGTGTGTCTTTGCATGTGAGATGGTTCTCCTGAATACAGCACACCAATGGGTCTTGACTCTATCCAATTTGACAGTCTGTATCTTTTAATTGGGGCATTTAGCATATTTACATTTAAGGTTAATATTTTTAGGTGTGAATTTGATCCTATCATTATGATGCTAGCTGGTCGTTTTGCCCATTAGTTGGTGTAGTTTCTTCATAGTGTCAATGGTCTTTACATTTTGGTATGTTTTTGCAGTGACTGGTGCTGGTTTTTCCTATTCGTATTTAGCACTTCTTTCAGGAGCTCTTGTAAGGCAAAATCCTCAACATTTGCTTGTCTGTAAAGGATTTTATTTCTCCTTCAGTTATGAAGCTTAGTTTGGCAGGATATGAAATTCTGGGTTAAAAATTCCTTTTTTTTTTTTTTTTTTAAGAATATTGAATATTGGCTCCCACTCTCTTCTGGCTTGTAGGGTTTCTGCAGAGAGATCCACTGTTAGTCTGATGGGCTTCCCTTTGTGGGTAATGTGACCTTTCTCTCTGGCTGCCCTTAACATTTTTTTTCTTCATTTCAACTTTGGTGAATCTGACAATTATGTACCTTGGGGGTGCTCTTCTTGAGGAGTATGTTTGTGGTGTTCTCTGCATTTCCTGAATTTGAATGTTGGCCTCTCTTGTTAGGTTGGGGAAGTTCTCCTGGATAAAATCCTGAAGTGTGTTTTCCAACTTGATTCCATTCTCCCCGTCATTTTCAGGTATACCAATCAAACGTGGGTTTGGTCTTTCCATATCGTTCCATATTTCTTGGAGGCTTTGTTCATTTCTTTTCATTCTTTTTTCTCTAATCTTGCCTTCATGCTTTATTTCATTAATTTGATCTTCAATCTCTGATATCCTTTCTTTGGCTTGATTGATTCAGCTATTGATACTTGTGTATGCCTCATAAAGTTCTTGTGCTATGTTTTTCAGCTCCATCAGGTCATTTATGTTCTTCTCTGAACTGGTTCTTCTAGTTAGCTGTTCCTGTAACCTTTTTTCAAGCTTCTTAGCTTCCTTGCATTGGATTAGAACATGCTCCTTTAGCTCAGAGGAGTTTGTTATTACTCGCCTTCTGAAGCCCACTTCTGTTAATTTGTCAAACTCATTCTCCATCCAGTTTTGTTCCCTTGCTGGCGAGGAGTTGTGATCCTTTCGAGGAGAAGAGGCATTCTGGTTTTTGGGGTTTTCAGCCTTTTTGTGCTGGTTTTTCCTCATCTTCATGGATTTCTCTACCTTTGGTCTTTGATATTGGTGCCCTTCAGATGGGGTTTTTGCATGGTTGTCCTTTTTGTTAATGTTGATCAACAGTCAGGCCCCTCTTCTGTAGGTCTGCTGGAGTTTGCTGGAGGTCCACTCCAGACCATATTTGCCTGGGTATCACCAGCAGAGGCTGCAGAACAGCAAAGATTGTTGCCTGTTCCTTTGTCTGGAAGCTTCATCCCAGAGGGGCACCCGCCAGACGCCAGCTGGAACTCTCCTGTATGAGGTGTCTGTTGACACCTGCTGGGAGGTGTCTCCGCATCAGGAGGCACAGGGGTCAGGGACCCACCTGAGGAGGCAGTCTGTCCCTTAGCAGAGCTCGAGCACTGTACTGGGAGATCCACTGCTCTCTTCAGAGCCAGCAGGCAGGAATGTTTAATTCTGCTGAAGCTGTGCCACAGCCACCCCTTTCCCCAGGTGCTCTGTCCCAGGGAGATGAGAGTTTTATCTTTAAGCCCCCACCTGGGGCTGCTGCCTTTCTTTCAGAGATGCCCTGCTCAGAGAGGAGGATTCTAGAGAGGCAGTCTGGCTACAGTGGATTTACCGTGCTGCCATGGGCGCTGCCCAGTCTGAACTTTCCTGCGGCTTTGTTTATACTGTGAGGGGAAAACCACCTATTCAAGCCTCAGTAACGGTGAACACCCCTCCTCTTACCAAGCTTGAACATCCCAGGTCGACTTCAGACTGCTGTGCTGGCAGCGAGAATTTCAAGCCGGTAGATCTTAGCTTGTTGGGCTCTGTGGGGGTGGGCTCTGCTGAGCAAGACCACTCAACTCCCTGGCTTCAGCCTCCTTTCCAGGGGAGTGAATGGTTCTGTCTTGCTGGTGTTCCAGACAGCACTGGGGTATGAAAAAAAACTCCTCCTGCTAGCTCAGTGTCTGCCCAAATGGCCACCCAGTTTTGTGCTTGAAAGCCAGGGCTCTGGTGGTATCGGCACCCAAGGGAGTCTCCTGGTCTGCGGGTTGTGAAGACCATGGGAAAAGCGTAGTATCTGGGCTGGATAGCATTGTCCCTCATGGCACAGTCCCTCATGGCACAGTCCCTCATGGCTTCCCTTGGCCAGGGGAGGGAGTTCCCTGACCCCTTGTGCTTCCTGAGTGAGGTGATGCCCTACCCTGCTTCTGCTTATCCTCCATGGGCTGCATCCATTGTCTGACCAGTCCCAGTGAGATGGACTGTGTAGCTCAGTTGGAAATGCAGAAATCACCTACCTTCTGCATTGGTCTCACTGGGAGCTGCAGACCAGAGCTGTTCCTATTCGGCCATCTTGCCCGGGAATCCTCCTTGCAGATGCTGTTTATTCTAACAACCCTTCTGTCCATAAGACACACACACACACACACACACACACACACACACACGTGTCGCCAGTGAAATTTTGGGCAAGTCATTAGATGTCTCTGAATATCACTCACACAGCAAATTTGTGGGTATCCCAGGATTAGAAACAATTTATCCTAATTCTTAGGTCAGAGCTGTTTCTCCTTATGTCTGTGATTTCTGTCTAATTTGTATATTAATATAAGAATTTCATAAGTTATGCAGTAATTTAAAAGTTCAAGAAATCTTTATTGCCAATGCTTCCTTCTACATTTCACAGGAGGGCCTAAAGAAAAACTCTTTCTTAGAAACGTGTACACAAAACAATATTACCAGAAATCAACCCCCAAAATGAAGGCATCTGGGGGCACGAAGAAGAGACTTGCCAAACTTTGTTTCTTCTGTTGCAAATTCTGGTATCCTTAGAAGCAGTCTGAATGATTTGTGCAAGAAACTGCCTTGGAGCAGGTGCAACTTTAGGGGGAATTCTCTTGTTTTTATTGCACAAAATATGAATACTATGGAAATACAGACTCCTGTTCTGCTGAGTTTTGCATTTGCATAGCTGAATTAGGAGAGGGAGATACAGACAGTACGGTGTACTGATACCCTTTGCAATATCCCCACTTGTTCTTTCTTCCGTGAATTCCCCCATGAGGATGTCATCATTTAATTCAATTTAATTTTTAAAATTCAAGCTCTTTTAAAACTTTTTATATGTGGAATGCTCTGATCTCATTTTTGGCTTCTATGACACTTTTCCCTTAAAAGCAAAGCTGTGATCTGTGGTGAGGAAGTTTGAGTGGTGCATCTTCCAGTGTCATCTCTGCCATTTGTTCCAGTGTCTAGGAGGAAAGAACCTTTGCACTATGCACATTCAGTGCACTAGGGATAAAGTGGCCAATGTGCCTTCATTCCCCAAGCTAGAATGGTCCTTCATTTATCAGGCAGCCTTTGCTGAACACACAGGTCCTGCCAGTCACTGTACGAGGGAAAGATAGAGATTAAGATCCAGGCAGGCCCCTTCCCACAGTGCTGACTGAATACTGTACCTATTTGCCCATGTGATGTCTTTCTATTTTCCAGTGAGAGTGGAGGTCCATGTTTCAAGTCCCCTTTGCCTCCCACTGACTGAGAATTGGGATCAGATCTTTGATTGGGCTAGAGAGAGACGTGAGACACTTTGAGGGGTGCAGAAATAGTCTGGGGAGGGAGAGGAATCATGAGTCACTAGACAAAGTTGTGTCTCAACCTTCTGGTCCCCAGACTCACCACTCCCCTAAGAGTGACAGCACTAGCTCATAGCTTTAGCATGGTGCCCTCTGTAGCTTTACTCATAGTGGGACCAGTTCTGTCACAGTAGGAAGAAATTCTGTCGAGGACTAATGTCATCGCTCCCCGGGTGGCCCAAGGCATCCCCAGCTGATCATGTGACCAGCCAGACTCCCATTCTTCCAGGTCAGAGAGAAAATGATCTACTTTTTTACCTTGGTGTGGTAGATGGGACTAAGGAAAGAAAGAGTTGGGGTTTGTCATAGTATTTCTTTACTTTGTACCCAGTAGATTATGTGGACAGGCATTGAGTAAATCCAGTGGAAAAATGAACTCTCTGTACTCTAGTAGACGTTGAATAGTTTGAGCAGAATAACAGAGAGAAAAAGGAAAATGATGAAATAACATTTTAGGAAATAAGCTACATTTCCTAGACATGGGATTTGGCAATTTGGGATGGATGGAGAAATGGACTTTCCATTCTCTCTGAAATAGGTGAAACTGACATTCTGGAACAAAAATCTATGAAAAAGAAAACTCTTTATTTCAAGTCCATAATTGGGAAACAGTTTGGGGCCAGGAGGAATAAAAGACCTTAACAGGTAATCTGTAGCCCTCTCTGACTTCTAGGCATCTGAGTAATCACAAACACCCACATATTTTTTAAAAACCCTCCAGAGACAGAAAGGGAGAAAAAAAATGTCTTTGATAAGATCGGGTGCATTCAGGGTGGTATGGCTGTAGACAGAAAAATGTCTTTGGTGCCACTGGTTGCACATTCTGATGTCTGACCTACCTCCCTTCTGATGAAATTCAAACCAAACCCTTTTCTTTCCCAGTCCCCACTGGAAACGGAAAATAGATATTCATTTGTCACACTTTAAAGAAATCTTCGTGTAAAAAAATTGCTTTTTAACACATTTCATGCAATCATGTCTTCCTCAGAAATTTTCAGTGCCTTTTTTTTCTATTTGTCTAAGTAGGGAAGCTTTCTTCCTTTTTTTTTTTAAATGGCTTCTTCTGAACTCCTACCGAGACCTGTTCATCTCACATCTGCAGGCCCCAAATTGGATACACAATTTTTAATTAAGATGTGATCCAGTGAGGCATTTACTCAGATCTTACAGATCTGGAAAAAATGCCCTTAAGAAAAGACTTAGGCAAATAGAAATAATATAACCTCCTTGTCTCAGTTCAAACTTGAAGGACTCATTAGAGGACGCACGCAAGTAGGGACCAGAGGACCATGAAAATTCTGTTGGGACTGAGCGTGATTTCCGTTGAGATCGCTGAGATGCCACAACGTTGAATGCTGAAAGTTTTAGCAGGAATCGTTGGTGAACTTTTCCTTTAGAATTCCGCAAGTGCTTCTTGTTACAGGCATAGACAAATGTGTACTAAAAGTTACATGTATAATTTAAATTCCAGCATGAAATACTGTTGACTTCTTATGAGGAAAACCAGTCAAGTGATTTGTAAGCTCTTAAAGTAAGAAATGTTGATGTCTTCTCTATCTCTTTATCCTGTAGAGCACCTTGCGCAGAGATGGCATGAGAGGTAGGTACTGAAAAAGTTCCAGTGGAATCATTTAATTTGAATGAAGCTATGAGATAAAAGGAAAAAAAAAGAGGCTACTTATGAAATAAATTTATAGTACGGTCACATTATCCAGAGTAAGGTTTGTTCGGTTTGGTTTGATTTGTTTCATTTTTAGCCAGGCACAGACTATTTAGAAAGTAGGCATTTAAAAATTTGTCGAGATGTTATTTATTATTTGGCAAAAGTTGCAATGCATCAAGGTGTAAGCTTTTATACCCCTGAATTTTATGGCATCACCCTTGCTGATTTATTCATGATTAGACCAAAGAACTCTCAATGAGAAGTAGATTGCAATATAAATTGGTGTCATTGTTTGTAAATGTGCTCCACTAAGCATATATACTGCTCCACTAAGACAGCTTCTAGTCCCATGCCTGGGGCTTCAGTGCAATTTCCTTAGGTTGAATCACTGGCTTCCAGACTCCCCTGGTGAACTGAACAGGCTTAGAAAATCATCCTAAAGAATGCATGTTTTGTGTAGTCATAGAACAAAACTTCTCTTGGAAGCTTATTCCCCCTCACCAGGGAAGGAGTTAGTGGGAGATTCTCAATCTGGTCTGCAGATAAGTGCCTTCTAGGTAATTCACACATACAGTTTACAGAAGTGGGAAGGAATGAAGTCAAACCATTTTTTTTTTTTGCTCTCAGAAAACTAAATGTGAGTCTCATTCCATTTCCGTTGGACGGGGACATGGACGTAGGAGCAGCGTGAGGTAGAGCGGCAGGCTGACCATAACTAGGGTCAGTCACCATCAGAGGACCCAGCAGAGAGCTGTGGGGGGGCTGCAGCTGGGGAGGACACGCAGGACTTTCTCCATCTGTTTCCCTTGGTACCATTGATTCGTTGTCTGATTTAAATATAGAGTTCAGTATGCAGGTGTGTAAGTGCAGCATAAATAAAATGGCATCCTCCTTCAGAGCCAAGGGGGCCTTCGTCTGGGAAACGGGTATAATTTATGAGAGCAAGGCAGCAGCATAAATATGTGGGGTGCTTTGTTACCGGCCAGTATGGAATTGGTCAGAGAGATGAGCTCGGAGGAGGGGGAACAGAGTCAGGGGGAAGACAGCGTGCCAGGAGGAACTAAATCGGGGCACCGGGACCTGAACCCTGGAAGCCAATCCCCAAACACCTCCAGAGCTGCTCAGCCACTGCCCTCTAATTACCCTTTGTCCCTGGAGAATTCCGGAGAGGATGGGATTGCCTCAGTGAACTTCATCTTAGATAGGTGGCTCTCCCCCTCCTTTTTTTCCCTTGATGGAGGAGGGAGGGAGGGCGTCAAGGGTGATGCATCAAACTGAGGGTGACAAGAAGCTGGCGCCTTTGGCTCCACTTCCCAGCCAGGAGGGCTGACAGTGCTGGAGTGGACCAGGCGCAGAGCTCCGGGGGTCTGCATGTTCCAGGGGTGTGTGAATGGCAATGGCCACGATGTCCCTCCTGGTTGCCACCCATCAGAAAGTGGATACCACTGTGTCTGCTGGTTTGCCTGCTGTGCTGGTAAGGTGTGGTTACGTGTGTGTGCCTGTGTGTGTGCAAAGGGGGAAGAGATGGACAATGTTACCGTTCGTTATTCATTTGGAATTACAATGACGGAGGCTTGCGCGTTTGTCTGTCTTCCACGTTCTGGCCTCACCCACCGTTTTTTGAGGGAGAGGGGCCAGGAAGGAGGCCGTTCCCAGCCCCTTGAGTCAAGGAGGGTATCGGGGATGCTCCCACTGAGGAAGCTCGGAGCGGAGCCCGGAGAATGGGGTGCTCCAAGCGGTGCTTCCTGGTGGCTGGCACGTCGGGGTGGGCAGGCTGGAGTTGAAGAGCTTCTCAGCGTGGATAGGAAATCATGGAAATGAGGAATGATCTAGCCTCCAGCAGTGAGTCGGAGGAATAAATGAATCCCGGAAATGCAGTTTCTGTGAACTCCAAATTACTATGGAGATTGCATTGCTTTCCCAAGACTTAAAAAACGAGGAGTCAGCGAAAGCTGGGAGAGCCGTGATGTATGGAAGTGAGGCGGGCCAGCGCGGCGGGAGTGGTGGGAGAGGGGCTCCGCAGGTCATTACACGGGGATTTCTCTGCGCAGAAAAAGGGATCAGCGTTTTCACCTGGTGGGGATTTCATGAGCTTTTCCCTGGCGTGCCCTTCCCCTGCCCTTTCCCAGAGAGCCCAGCTCCAGGGACAGCGCCCGCGAGGTGCTGCTGGGGTGGCTGGGCTTGTGGGCGGAGGAGGGCGGCGCTCTGGTGTGCAGCACCGGGTGTGAGTGTGGGTGAGCGTGTGTGGGAGAGGGTGTGAGTGGGTGTGAAAATGGGAGAAAGTGTGAGCGTGTCACAGTGTGTGTCACTGTGAGTGGGCAAGTGAGAAAGTGGTGAATGTGTGTGTGAGTATGCAAGTGAGTGTGGGGAATAAGAGTTGTGTGAGTGTGGGTGATTGTGAGTGTACAAGTGTGTGAGAGTGTGGGGAGGAGTAAGAGTTGTGTGATTGTGTGTACGCACACGTGTGCACAGAGGGCCAGGCCTGGCATTTGAGGAGGGGCCTGGAGGTCCTCCTGGGCTGGCCACTGTCCTGGGAGCAGAGCACCAGGGCACCCTGCGAGTTTTCACCTTGCCAAGGTATGCCAGAAGCAGGACTCCAGCTTCCTTGCCAAAGTGTGCAGGAAGCAGGACCCCAGTTGCGGTCCTGGGAGGGAAAGGGGGGTGCTCACAGCTAGGGCGAGTCCCTGGAGCCCACAGGCAGTGACTTGCCCCAGAATGAGCTTGAGAGAGTCTGGGGATGGAGAACGCTGGGGATGCTTGGTGTGGCGCAGAGGTAGGAGGATGTGGGTGCCTGTGAGGTGCTGGTGGGAGGTTTGCCACGTGTTGTCCCTGGATGGGAAAGCGTGGACCACTGTTTTAGGCCAGGACAGGGACAGCATGTCCAATTACACAGGGCTCTGCCCACCTGCAAGATGCTGGAGGGGTCCTGTCTCCCATGTCCTCTGACCTGACAGTCCTGCTACCTGCCAGCCTGGCAGTGGCCAGCCCCGCCCCCAGCAAGCCCCACCCCTAAGAGCCACACCCCCACAGCCAACCCCCCTGCCAGCCTTGCCCTCAGTCCTGCCCTCTGCCGGCCTTGCCTCTGCCAGCCAGAGCCAGTCCCCCAGCAAGCCCCGCCCTTGCTGGCTTTGACCCTTCTGACCCCCCTCAGGCAGTCCCGCCCCCTGCCAGCCCACCCCTGATCATCCGCGCCCTCAGTTTTGCCCCCTGCCAGCCCCACCTCTTCCAGCCAGAGCGAATCTCTTAGGAAGCCCCACCCTCTTCCAGCCCCACCCTCAGGCAGCCGCACCTGCTTCCAGCCTTGCTGGGCAGTCCCACCCCTGCCACCCACATGGGTTCCTGGGTCTTGCCTCTGACTACCAGGGTGACCCCAATACCTCCGAGACATCCTTCTATCCTAGAACAGCCAGGAGAGCAGAAAAAACAATTTAAATGCTCAAAAAGACAACTCTTTCCTACTGTTTTTGCTTTGCCCAGGGAATTGCAATCAGTTTCAATACACAGTTAATAAAATGAGAGGCATTCAGTGTGGATGTGGGTGTCGAGGGAGAGGGCTCAGGCTTGGTTTTGCCTTTTAGTACCAGCTCCTATTGTTTGGAAAACATGAGGTGGCTTCCGAGAACAGGCCTTGGCCCTCACCTGCCCTGGAGCCCCTCTCCCAGGGATGCCCTGCCTCACAGGCAGGTGCATTGCTCTTGTTTTAATGGTGGCCTTCATGGCAGTGGGACCCCTGCCTCTGTGACCGTCTCCAGGTATTGCCTATGGTGTTACAGTGTGGGGACCTCAGGGAAGGGGAGGTGACCTGTCTACATTTAACATAATTGTAAAGCTTATTGAAGAAAAGAGGATGAAAGGGTGACGTCCAAATATGTTAAGCTTTAGGAAGAGAAGGGCCAGATTTCCTTTTGAGATTTTCTCTTATTTGCTGGAAGACTGTTCAACTCATATGTCTCTTCTGGGTTATGAAAAGGTCACGATTGTTTCTGGATCCCCACAAAAATGTGAGGATACGAAGTCCCCTTGGGATGTGCAGCGGCACCCATAGTCCTCATGGTTGGAGGATAAAGAGGTCCCTAGAATGATGGAGTAATAAGGGCAAGGTGTTTGGAAGCAAATGTCAAGAAGAAATGCTGCTTTATGCTGTAAAGGCCAGGAGATTGTGGTCGTCAGACTGAGTAGATGGATGGGACAGGAGGAAGTAAAGAGCACGCACCAGCTTTTGGAAGCAGATAGCTCACATCATTTGAAGAGGGCCTTGTCATGACTCTGGCCTGCCTCTCTTATTGGGGAATCAAATATTTAAAACAAAAATATACCTTTTAGAGTGATCTTCTTTGGTAATTTTTAGTATATGAAAAAGAAAAATAGGGAAGAAAGCTTCGAGTTTCTACTTACATTTCCTGAATTAAATAGTTTACATCCATAGAAGAAAATAAATATTCACGCAAAGCTATACAAATTCCTTTGTAGGTTTTTAGTAACTATTCTAACAGAAATGTATTTGTAGCTAAAAAATGAAGTGTTAAGCATGTTTTAAAAACGGAGCAGTGGTTTTCTACTGCAGAGACATTTAGAGTCTTCTTTCTCCTGGTTACACTAATGTGCATTTGCTTAAATCCAGTGGGCTCTGGCTGCACCCGCCTTTGCATCCTTATTTTCTCCAATCCTATATGTGTTTATTTAGGGCCCAAGGGCCCAGTTTGGAGCACGCAGCCCTCCTGAGTAATTCACTGCCCAATAGACAGCAGTCTATTGGTTAATTCACTACCCAATAGACAGCTGAATCCACACACTGATGTTCCAGGAGGTTCTTGGAACTTCCCCACCCTGCAGCTGCCTCTCTGGTATCTTACTCTCAGTCCTTCCCCACAACTACTCTCCATCTTTAACTTATTACACTTCTTGTCTTAGTCCCTTTGTGTTGCTATAATAAAATACCTGAGCCTGGATAATTTATAAAGCACAGAAATTTGTTTTCTCTCAGTTCTGGGGTCTGGAAAGTCCAAGGACAAAGTGCTGGCATCTGGCAAGGACCAACTTGCTGTGTCCTCACATGGCAGAAGGTGGAAGAGAACGAATCTTCTCCTGCAACCCCATTTTTTTCATACATTAAATCCATTTATAAGGGTGGAGCCTTAGGGTTTGAACACCTCCCAAAAGGCCCCACCCCCCAAACACTGTTGCATTGGGGATTAAGTTTCTACCACATAAATTTTGGGGGGCACATTCAGACCATAGTACCTCCCAAATCTATAAGGCCACCTCTACCTTGCTCTCAGCTCTATCCTTTCATTTGCAATTGTCTTTTAAATCCCGCTTAACTGTCCTGTCACTTTTTATCAACAATAACTCACTTCACTGGGCTTCCTTACACAAACTGGTTCCTATTCCTGACTTCTGATTTTTATTAATATCCCTGTTCTAGTTATCCGTCTTTGACACTTACAATATCTCTTTTATTTACTACATATAGTAAAGTGACCGTATTTTGACAATTCTTTCTCCAACATAAGTGTGGTGTCCTATAACTAATGCCCTTCCCTTCCTGCAGCCATCACTCTCATCCTCCATGATTGGGAGAGTCCCCTGGTGTGCCCCACACCTGCTCTTCTCCTCTCCAGCATCTAATCCGCCACTGCCATCAGATCACTATGGAAAGCCCAGGCCTACTCATGTCAGTTCCAGCCTATCAGATGTTCATTGTCAGTTTAATCACAGAATTGGGTGAAATCCTTTATGCTCTAATTATTCCATCATCCTCACCCTCTTCTCCTACATGCAATTGACACTACAACCAAATGAGGTACTTGCTCTTCCTCCGAAAAAGCTCTAAACATTTTTGTCTCTTTGCTTCTGTAAGGCAGTTCCTCAGCCTATAAGGGGCCCTGAAATTCTCATCCCTCATATTGATCTCTTGAAATACTGTCCATTATTTAAAATACAGGTCCCATACCTTATTTTTCACAAAGATTTTCCAGTTTTCTTAACTTGAAGGGATAGCTCTCTCCCCCACCTCTTCCTTCCCCAGTATACCTGGTAATTCTATATTCACATTATTCACACACATGCACACAAACATTTTTCTTATCCTTCTACTAAATATGAAATATCATAAGTAGAAGCCACTCCTGCTTCACGGCAGCAGTCCCCCACATAACCACAGAGTTAGAGTTCACTAAAATGTAAGCTTTTTGTCAAAGTTGTATCTAAATCAGTGCCTACATCAGGGCCTGTAACCTAGCAGGGGTTTCAAGAGTGCTGATGTGATGAACAGATGAATGGACTTTTGTGAAGCAATAGATCTAGCACCAAGATTGATCTTGTCTTCTTACGGACACATCTTTAGGCTGTCCCCTTGTGTCTTCTTCAAAGTTGACACTGATATTCGTTTAAACTTTATTTCAGCTGAATAAGAAATATAGTGTGAGAATGATCTGCTGAGAGCCCAGCTCTTCTTAAAAAACTCTGCCTCAAAGATACTTAAAATTATATTCTTGACGAAAGGATGTATTCTTTGAGATGTGTCAACCTCAGCAGCAAATGACAACAAACCACAGCTGGTTACTGTTTGAACCCAAGGTTGCAAACTCAAAGAGTGTGGGTGCATTTCTCCCTACCCCACCCCATACAACCTACTTCATCCTCATGCATATGTAGATAACAGGTCAACCGAGGCTGGAAATAATAATGGGTGTGAGTTCTGGTTCCCGAGTTACATCACCTCAATGATCTCATTCATTTCATTCCTCTACCCTTGCTTGAGTAAAGCTAATCATTTTCTCATCTTACCTAGATCTCCTTGGGGTTCTAAACCAAGTTGAAAAGTAGACCACAGTTAATATTCCCTCTTTCCCAGCCACCCAGTACATCTCCTGTCCATAGCCAGGGAAACACCCATATGCCCCAATTCTGGCCAATTTTGGCTAAGGTGCCAACTCTAACAATTCTGGAAGCTGTTGGTTAAGTGTGTTGCCTGATCAGGGATACTTCCTTACAATGAGGGAGTTGTGAAGAAGCTTGTGTCAGAACTATTGGGTCAATAAGCTAATATTACAGAATTACACTATCCAATGTTAGATCTGGAAGCAACCTTATAGCTACATATTCTAACTCCTTTTATAAGTGAATCAAGTGACCTCTGTGGTTGAGCGATGTAAGATCTAGTCCCGGCTGTGCCACTAACTCCCAATTCATGTGTATTTTACCATACCATTCTGCCTTTCCTCTAGAGTCTCCAAAGAACAAAGTTACAATGAGGGAATAAAAAAGGAGAATTCACAATTTTTAGAAGGCAGTTCTCTCAAACCATACCATGTAATAGCAACTTCTCTGCCTAGCCATGGTGCCAACCCCATCAATTTTCAATAAAACTTCAGCTGTAATATTCAAGGAATAGTGGGGTATGTGATAATGCACTAGATTTAAAGTTACCCAAGGGCTAATTTTTTAAAAGTCATTTTTCATATCCAATATTAAATTGGTTGTTAGTTCTTTTCTATATGTCTGTGATAACCTTTGTACCCTGGTTAGCGGGGTCTAGAAAGAGCCATCCATCTCAACAACAGTGGATTTAGACTTGCAGGAAACACAGCTTGAGTGATTTGGCTGTATCTTTAATGATTCCTGAACATCTGCCAGAAGTTGCTCATTTCAAGTCAGTCAGCGATTTAAACTTATTTTTCTGTTTTGTTTCTTTCTATTAAAAGCTTCTCCAAAAATTTTAATTTCATGATAAATTCTGATTAGTTGGGAAGTAGTTTTTTAGTTATAATACAAGCCAAAATTAATACTGACTTAAGATATAAATTAAGTTTTACTCTTGTGCCTATGAAAGACTAAAATTATGCTGTTCATAAAATGTTCCTATAGATGAGTTTCACTTAACTTGTTTTAGAAGATGCTTTTGGGCCTTTTTATTTGCCCTAAGCAGGCATTTGGACTCTCTTAGGTGAAATGTGCTCCAGCATTAGATTGCTTTATTTACTTTGAGTTTGTCTTCTCAATATGTGATTTTTAGAAGCTTCAAAAGTACAATGTCTTTTACATTTATAAGTAAATAATTGAGAGACCAGTCTGACTAGAGCAAAGGAATCAGAAAACAACAAATCTCAGAGTGACCAGTGACATGGAATCTGTGCTTCAGTGCAGCTGCTAGAAGTAAACCACAGATTGAGCTCTGAGCTTCCTAATAGCCATGGCAAGGAGGGAAAGCCATTGAGGTGCTATTCGCAGTAGCCACTGATAAAAACAAAGCAGCCATTCACTAGCCATTTCCTGCTAGTGAAACATAAGGACAGTTTATCCCATGAGTTGTTTTAAGAAGGAACGAAGAAGGCAGATGCAATGCGACAGATTTAGTAGATGATGTGTGCAAGAACACCCTTCTACTAGAAAAAACTTAGTTTATCTTAGAATGTGCTATCTGCATATATTGGCATACAGTAATTAAGTGTAACTGAGAAAAGGTAATTCTGAGAGGGAATAAAAGCACCAGGGGAGAGGTATGGCATTCACTCTTACCTAAGTCCTACCTACCTTCAAGACCTGGATGAAACATCTCTTCCTCCAATGAGTCGTGGACAGACTAAGGCCACAGTGATCCTCGCTGCTTCCAAACATCTATGGCGTTTGTTGACTGTGCCGTTTATGTTATACTCTAAGGAAGCGTTGACAAAAATGTGGAGGTTTTGGTATCTGGGCAACATTCCACAGGGGCTAGGATTGTGCAATTTGTTGTAGTAAATCCAATGTCTCATTCATTTCCTGTCACCCAGTAGGCCCTCAGGTTTGTTGCCGTGGATGAGTTAACAGATGGCCCTGACTCTTGGTGGCACTGGAGACTGCAGCCATCAGATGATGTTTTGAGAGACCCTCCCCTGTGATGACACATCCTGAGGACAGGGAAACCAATTCTCTTTGAGAAGTAACAAATGTCTATTTTTATTTCACTTAGTATTGGCTTGAAAAGATAAAAATTCACTTAGGATGAAATAAAAGTACTCTGTGTTTGAACGTTTTTTTAAAATTATTATTTCTTAGAGTTTTTATTAGACAACCAGTTCCTCCTGTCCTAGAAAGATGTAGGGATGGAGAAGTTCTAAAAATTCTGGCCTATCCTTCAAGGCTCAGTCTCACAGTTTCTTCCTCAGAAAAACCTCCTCTGGCCATCCCAGCAGACAGACATGGCACTTCCATGTCTGTCCAGTTCCCCCAAAACACGACCTAAGGCTCACCTGGAATAAGCAATCTTCTTCTGTGTAAATATTTTATGATACAGCCTTTAGAAAAAAGACTGGAAAAGTACACACCAGAATGTAGGGTGTGTATTTTCCCTTCAAACTCATTTACCTTGGTAGCCCTCTTGAATAATGTCCTTCCAAGCCTTTTGAATAACTTTTATGTTGTCGAATGTTTAAATCACCTCCAACAGTGATCATTTTTACAGTCTACAAACAACAAAAGGTAATTCAATGTCAAGAACAATTAATAAAATAGATATTCAAAGTGGTTGATATGGTGAGATGAGGTTTGGTTTAAAAAAAAATGGTGGTTCTGAAAGTCAGGAAACCGATCATGTCTATGTATGTTTTATGAATGTTGACCTCTGTTTGGAGTTACCTGCATCATGAAGGTGCCCTCAACCATAGCAGTGACACTAAAATAAATAACAAGACAATTTTTTGGAAAGTAATATTCTCTCTGAATTAAAAAATGGAAAATCTTTATGCCTCTCTCTGTCCATTCAATGACTCTAATGATTACCTCAGGATGTCTGAATATTGCCCTTCTTTATATATGTTCATTGCAACCACCATGGCAATGAAACATGGCACGTCCTATAATGGAAATCATGGCGTGGTCCTCCAAGGTTATATTGGAGGGAAACCCCACCATGGAAGGCAGTGGCTGGATGCTAGATCTCCACTCCACTCCCCACTCACTAGCGCTGCTTCTGGCTTCGGGACTGAACTGCCTTCTGGGTGAAACTCAGAAGAGCTCAAACTCTTCTGAGCTGAGGCCAAGCTGGGAGCCTTGTTACTCTATTTTATTTTTAAATATTCACTTCCCGTTATGTCTGAGTCTTCAGTCACATCTTGTTTATCTGGTGAACGAGTGAATAACACACAGTTTCTATGTCAGTTTCATTCATCCCCTGTTTTATTGAGCACCTGCTCTAAGCCAGGCATTCACCTAGTGATCAGTCAAGGCCTGTCTCCTTGCTTCCAGCTTGCTTCCCTGTAATAGAGGATTTTTTATTCTCTCTGAGTATGAGGGTGCACAGCACAGCACACACACATAGACACACACACACCTGTTTTGTATTCACACTGAGAATGCTCATTTATACACAGCTTTCCTCTTAAGTACACGAAAATCAAGGCGTCCGACAATCCGATAAGGCAAATACATTTATCAAACATCCAACAACAAATAGCTGCTAGACGTCTACTACATGCAGCATTGCTGTTCGGGCGCTGGGGATATAGCAGGCTACAAGAGAGGCAGGTCTGTGTTCATGCCACCTACATTTTAATAAGAGAAGAGGAGAAAAGAATAGAGGAGCACTGGTCAGGTGCTGAGTAGTGCTAAGGAGAAAAATCAAGGGAGGAACAAGGGGTGATGAGGAGTGTTGATTTCAGAAGTGAGATCGTGGAAGATTGCCCTGTTGAAGGGCAAAAACTTGGCAAGGTGGGGATGGCTCATGCCTATAATCCCAGCACTTTGGGAGACCAAGACAGGTGGATCGCCTGAGCTCAAGAGTTTGAGACCAGCCTGGGCAACATAGTGAGACCCTGTCTCTACTAAAAAATACAAAAATTAGTTGGGCATAGTGGCATGTGCCTGTTGTCCCAGTTAATTGGGATGGTGAGGTGGTAGGATTGCTTGAGCCCTGGGAGGGGGAGGTTACGGTGAGCCAAGATCACACCACTGCACCCCAGCCTGGGCGACAAAGTGACACCCCCATCTCAAAAAAAGAAAGAAAAGAAAAAGCCCCATGCTCCTCAAAGGTGGAATATATATATATATATGATAGCTGGGAAAATAATACTAAGTGAAAGAGAACCTAGTGAAGAAAGGTCCAGCACCATCAGGATGTCTCTGCAAAGGTGACAGTGTCTTGTCTAGGTCTGCCTTGCCACCGAGTCACCGACTGTGAGAATTGGAAGGAACATCAGCATTCTTCATTTAACAGTTAGGAAAATAAGACCAAAAAGAGGTTACAGGTCCAAGTTCAGCTTCACGAAGACGTGTCTCTAGATAGGAGGGGAAAAAAGGCGAGCAAGAAAATGTTAAAACTTGATTATGCATAGAAACTGCCAAAAATACTTAACAAAATGTGCTGGAACTAGCTGAAAGATAAGTTCCTGAATATTCAATCAAATATTCTATATTTAATTTCATGGTATAGGAATGCAGTAATCGAATAAATCCTTGTTCTTCTCAGCAACCACTGACTTTGTTTTATAAAGTTGATCCACATCCTATCTTTAGGTTGTAGGAAAGTATGCTAGGGGAGCTGTCATCCCAAACCCTTAAATGTAGTTAATCCCCTGGTACCAAGACTCAGAATCTTCAGGACATCTGCCTCTACTACCTTGTGCTAGACCTTAGTATCCAGGGAGAATGACAGCAACACCATGGCCATGGGTCTGAGGAAAGCAGTGGAATGCACATCAGAGGAAACCAGCTAAACACTCACTCACCTGTAACGAGATGGAAAGTGATTACACTGTTTATCTTAATGGTATGTATAGTTTTAAGGAACATCTCCCTATAAGTGACATCTACCCACTGCCCTTTATCCTCCTATTAAAGCTTTTGTAACAGATGATCTTTCTAGAATTATCTACACTTTGTTAGCAGCGTGAAGACACGAGTCTATGAAGACATGTACCCCGATTTTCATTACACCCCAGACTAAAGTGCTAAGTAGGTATCTTTTGAATAAATGGAATCCCATTCATAGAGAGTCAATTATGCCTTTGCATTAACACACATCATCTTTTGTTCATTAACTTAGAAACTAGAGTGAGCTGGCAGCCTGAGAGCCAAAGAGCTTCTGTGAGATGCTCAAGTGACTTCGCGTGGCTGGCCAATGACTGATTCCTTCCACGTGACGCGCTAAGCCCCATCATGCCCCTGTCCAGCTATGGCAGAGTTCCACGTGGGCAGTCCAGCTCTTCTCTGGGAGGAGCACTGGGAGCCACGTGAGTCGAGTTTGTCCAGGACCTGAACTGTATTGTTTTGTGATGTGGGACAATCTTCTTGAGCAATATCAATGCTTCTGAGTCACAAGGGTCAAAAGAGAGTTATTTCCCTGGGGCTGCAACTTTCTGAGTTTGCACAGCTTCCAGATGCAGAATTAATTTCCTGAGGTCATCTGCAGCATGGTGTAAATAGGTGACTCACCCTGCAAGCAGTATGGAAACCTGATATCTAGAATTGTTGACTATTCTGTGAAACTTGTTTCTTATGTCTTATTTCTTCACTATGTCTTGCCCCAACACATCCTCAAGTCCTTGTTTGACCTTATGGGCACTGAGTAACTTTTTCCTTTTCTGAATGCCTTTGGCATTTAGTGTTTAAATCTATGGCTTCTTTAGTGAGTACTTACCGAGCGCTCACTGTGTTCCTCCGAATGGGGGTAGAGTCCTATGAAGGATAACTCCTTAAGGCAGGGGCTATTTTTATAGTTTAGTATCTATCTTTAACTTCAGTTTCTGGGGAAATAAGATACATTAAAAAAAAAAAATCTTGGCAAGGTGGGGGTGGCTCATACCTATAATCCCAGCACTTTGGGAGACCAAGACAGGTGGATCGCCTGAGCTCAAGAGTTTGAGACCAGCCTGGGCAACATAGTGAGACCCTGTCTCTACTAAAAAATACAAAAATTAGTTGGGCATGGTGGCATGTGCCTGTTGTCCCAGTTAATTGGGATGGTGAGGTGGTAGGATTGCTTGAGCCCTGGGAGGGGGAGGTTACGGTGAGCCAAGATCACACCACTGCACCCCAGCCTGGATGACAAAGTGACACCCCCATCTCAAAAAAAGAAAGAAAAGAAAAAGGCCCAAGCTCCTCAAAGGTGAAATATATATATATGATAGCTGGGAAAATAAGACTAAGTAACTTTGCTTTGTAATGTTTACAATACATTATGTGTTTAGTGTCTATAACTTAAGCGGATGAAGAATGAATAGGTTCTGGGCATGATAATACTTTCTTTGAGCACGAATATATTTTATGATTGTCAGAACCAATGTGGAAAATTACTAAAGAACCTACACCTTCTTTCGCAGATGCAAAATATTTTGGCATTTTTATTTCCAATCAAGATGCTCAAATAAGGTTTCCCCCAAAACCTGTAAAACTCAGTGTAGATCCCAGCAATAGACGGGGCCGTGTGTCCTTGCTAGCTCCGTGTGGACTGGGGGCCAGCTGCACCGAGGATGGCTTTAGCCCTGTGTCTGCTGAGAGCAGGGTGAGATCAATGACTGACTGATGTCTCCTAAGTGCCTGATGCATGGTTGCTGATGCAGAGAGGTTCTGGTGACAGCCCACACTGAGGGATGCTTATGGAAGTTCCAAGTAGGCGAGAGAATGCACCCTGCATACGTATGCAGAAGCCAAGGACCCAGCCGACAAGTTGGCACCAGCCAGGCTGAGTACAGAGGTTCCAGTCTCTACATTAGAAAAGCTGAGTTTCCTGACCTTGAGAAGTTATTTTGGCTTCCAAGTTTTCATCTTTAATAAGAAGGGTTTGGAATAAAAGAAGGAATACTGACAATAGCTGACGTTTCCTGGGTACTTATGGGTGCCAGCTGCTCTTCTCTGCGTATTCATCTGTGCAATCCAAACAGCACTCTATGACTAGAGGCCACTGCAAAACCTCCCTTTTCTAGGCATAAACCTGAGTCCCTGGCCCAGGGTCACAGCTGGCAGGCTGGGCAGTGAGGGACCCCAGGCTTCAAGTCACATCGCTACACTGTACTCAGGGTATCTGCCGCCTGGGCCCAGACCCAGAGATCCACCCTAAGGAAGAGGATAAGGAGACAGAGGACAGACAGATGACAAGGTGGGGGCAGTTCTCATTAAGGGTTCTCTTCTTGGATACTGTTGTCTTCCCAGGATGCCTGAGGATGCTGCCCGGCTCCTTCCATCCCTGTCCTCCTCACCCCTTTCCACACCCGCTGCAGATCAGCCCAGCAGTGAGGCACAGCCTAGGGTCAGATGTCCCGTGGATCATCATGGGAGCTCAGAAGCAATCCATTCTTCATCTTAGAGGCTCTTCTCTGTCAGGATTCTGAGAACACAGGAGAACACTGTGACCTTTCTCAGAGGATGTTTTCCTAACATGCCTGGGAGGAAGACTTGAATGGTGGTGTGAATCTCAATGTCTTTTCATGACCTAATCAATATCCCATCAATTATGTTTGTCATTATGTACGTAAACCCTGTTACCATCCTGTGGAGAGGATAGGACTTGGTGATGTTCAACTACTGAGCTCTTTCTTAAAGGAAGTTCAGTACATAAAACCATGGCAGCGGGTTGGCTCTGGGGGAGTAGTCAGTCAGAGATGTGGAGCGCTGTCCTCACTCTGCCTCCCCACCCTCGGGCATGCCTGTTGCACCTGAGAGCTCCACTGATGGCAGTTTATAAATCTTTCCAATGTTTTCATTGAGGGTTGTCAAAACGTTAAGGCATATTAGGCCATCATGGAGCAAGGTAACCTCCAAGGCCTTTACCGCTTCTAAATAATGCTTTATTTTCTTTTCTTCTGGTCATGAAGATGCAGTTGGAAATTCCTACAGATTGGCTTTGCTTGAAATGCTATTGTAGACCATTAATGGGCAAAATCCCTGTGTTTGAAATTGTAAGATGCAGTGAGGGAAGGCAATCCATGTGATTTCCTGGTGTTCCCTTAGTGGAGTGAAAGCAGATACTGACGATTGTTTCCTCATTCCTGGTGGCATCTCGAGATGGTTTGGTAACACCCAAGCTGTGCAGACATTACCACGGAGCACGGAGGCTTTTCTGAACTCCTACAGGTTTCCTTGTCTGTGCCACTTTTTGGTACTTACCCGTTACATATTTGAATTGCGTGTTGTTTCACAGGTGTGTGTTTTCCAAGTTGCCACTCTATCAACCCTTTTTGTATATTCCTGAGCTCAAAAAGCACTTTAAGTAAAAAAACAAACAAAAAAACATGCAGTTTAAGAGGAAGAAACAGGTAGGTGGATCACAGGTAGCTTGGGTGAACAATCACATTTAGCACAGTGCGGGCTTTCAGCCTCTTCATGTCATGCGTATTTGTGTATCCTACGGACAATGAGCCTTGACTGCTTTTTTAGGCCTCTTACCAGCTTCCTCCTGTGAAGTGTAGTAAGTAGCTTCCTATGTAATATAATTTGTAGATGACTAAAAGCAAGGCCTGATTCCACATATCTCTTTTATAGACCTGCTACATTGCCAGAAAGGTCTTCATTGCTCAACTTTACACCCCTCAAGGATAAAAGCTTTCTCAACCACATGAATTCCTGCAGAATTTGGCTATTATTGTACATCAGTCACTGGTACAATACCTCGGCTATAGTAGGTATCTCTAAACTATTGAGAAACCTCTAGTCATTTGCTGGCTTATTTTTCAGTGAGTGCAAATAGGAGATGGTATATGGATGGATCTAGATGGATAGAGTTGGATCACAAAGTGAAAACCATCACTTGGTGGGAACCATGTTGGGGAGGATCCTGAGGATGCTGAGGTCAGTCCATGATGTCTATGATGGGCACATGAGGGAGGGACCATGTCGTATGTGTCTCAATTTGCCACCTCTGCTTAGAGCTTGAGTGACTGCTTGAGAAGGTAGGCTTAAGCCCAGAGGACAGAGCATATGAGAGTGGATTTGACTGAGACTGTTGGTAACACACTTTCTAAGAGAGAAACATGGATGACAGGAACACCCTGCCTCTGCCCATGACCCAGCTCTGCCTGAGTCTGTCGCTGTCTCCTTTCCTGGAAATGTCAATGTCGCTTCCCTCATGCATTTTGGAGCCTTGAGTTCAGACTAAAACAGCGTCTTTCGAGGGGAGGAGAAAAAAGGAAAGAGGGCAAAAGAATGAAGTGTGATTTCTTAGACAGGTTTTCAAGAAAGGAGAAAAGGGCCTTGCTTAATTTTGAGACCTCCAAAAGGTTACGCTACATGAAAAGGGAAAGGTGAGGTTGATGCTGGTTTTACAGCAACTGCTTTGCTCAATTCTACTTCTCATCAATGTGGGTGACCCACAGAACTCCTTACGAAGCAGTCTACTGGCTGCAGGATAGCATCCAAAGTGACTGCTTAGAGCTTATGAATCTTCACTAATGTGTGTGTCCCAGATAACAGGATGGAAAGAAAAAAAAAAGAAAGCTATGTAGACACTGAGTATATTGGTTTGGAACAGTGAGGAAAGCTTTAAGAGAGAAATCAGTATTATATCGGTTTAGCCAGGCTCACAATCAATAGTCATTTGATAAAAGCTGAGCGTGTGTGACACTCTCCTAACGTAGAGTCCTGTGGTTCTCTCAGGGGTGTCTTTGCTGGTGTATCAGGTAGCTATTGCTATGCAAGGACCCCAAGACTCAGTGGGCTTAAGATAGCATCATGTTATGAAAATCATGCATTTTCGTCTTTAATAAGAAGGGTTTGGAATAAAAGAAGGAATACTGACTGTTCCTCCTGAATATTGGCTGATCTGGAGGGTGCCTCACTGTGTGCCTATGCAGTGGCCATGCCAGGGGCATCTTTTCTGAGCAGGGCTGCTCCATGTGTCTCTCCTCTGCCTCCTGGGACTAGGAGGCATGGTCCTTGCATGGCCATAACAGAAATGCATGCAAGCTATCCTGAGACCTAAGCTCAGAACAGGCACTGGAACTTCCCCCTCATTCTGTGGCTCCAAGCAAGACACATGGCCAAAGAACAGGGAAACAGGCTCTATCCCTTTTGCAGAAGTAACTGCAATGTACACGGACTGTGAGTAAAGGGAACCATGAAGAGTTGAGATCATTAGTGCAATTTAACACACTTAGATTGGTCTGAAGCTCTTATTGTTGCTATTAGTGATCTCTCTGGACCCTGAAAATGTCCAGCAAGCCTTTAGGGTGGTAGCTGTAGTAGAAGCATGAGCGGATTGCCGTGACCTGCTTTTACCCTCACTGTCAATGTCTTTCTTTCCATACATTGTTGAAGTTAAGATTGCCAAATGGTAAAGAAGGGTAATTTTTGGAATTGTTTTCTGTCCTCAGTTAATAAATCAATCAACATTTACCACACAGCTACTGGAGGAGCGGCACCTGCTACTTCCTGGGTTCATGGAGACATAGGGGTGAGGAGGATCACATTTACTGAGTAATCCATGTCAGGAACTGTGCCAAGAATCTCATAAACTCCAAATTAATTGAGATAGATGTTTTGGTGGGGAGATATCTATGCATTCTTTTATTGTTAGTTCAAGCATATCTCCAAAGTGTAAAGTCTTTGGAAACTCTCAGTGATGAAGGGAAGGAATTCAGTTTCCAAGGTCTGAGCCTGAATGCAGAAAATAAAAATGTGTAAGTGAAGATTTTCTGTGGCTTTGGTAATGGCTGTATTTTTGATATATAGTAAACAGTGATAAATCGTTGCCCTTTTAACTCTGAATTTGTTTAAATTCACTGTGCACAGTTTGAAGCTACAAAGATTGCCTTTGAGAGTGAGGAGTCATTTCTCCGTGTCTCTGTAACATTATGTGGAATGTTGTCCGTCAGCTTTGGAGGGCTTCAGTGACTGTAGTTCATATGGAGAATTTCATTTTAACTTTTCATTTGTTCCAAATGTTACAATTTTGCTTTCTCGTAGATATACATATGGAACTAATGCACTAATAATGTTCATTTCTCTTAACATATGCTGTCTGTATGTTTGTCTCCTGTAATAGTTGTTAATGGTTTTAAAGAGGGTCATGATAGTCCATTATGTCAAAGGATGCCATTGCCTTCTGTCTTTTTCTGTGTGTTCCTGGTTTTGAAAATGAGGGTACAATCAGACCTGAAACAAAAAAAAGCATATGACTTTGTTTCATGACCTACAAAAAGTAATGCTAAGCAAGATACAAATTCTTATTCTCCAAGGGTAGAACAACTTCTTTCAGTGAAACAACTGAAAGAAGCCAAGAGTATCTGAAAAGGCCTATTTTTTTTAGATTCCATCTTGGAGATCTTTATCACAATTCATACGCCAAGAAAATAACTAATTTGCTCTAGCCTTATGGAATAGCCTGGAATGACGCCTGGGCCATCTGAGAAGTTGGCCTAGTCCTAGCCAGGGCTTCCCCGGTTGGCCTGGCTTTGCTCGGGGGCCAGGGGCTGAATTTTAGTGGGTTCCATTAGTGCTGTTGGGAGCTCCACAGAGAAAGGTCGAACACTTGATGGTTTGTCCTTGTGGTCAGACCCCGGGATTTGACTTTCAAGTAGACTCTGAAAATGAATATGGATTTCCTGGGAAGGAAGTATGTGGAGTCATTAACATTAATTAATAGCTCATTGAAAAAGTAGGCATTCGGGCTGGAAGAAAGTAGGCAGGCCTGAAGAAGGGAGCTCAGGTAGGAGAGCTGGAGGGGCCACAGCAGGGAGCTGTCCAGAGGCAGGTGCCATTGCCCAGGAGGCCGGACCTAGGGGATTGTGGTTCTGTCAAGAAAGGATGGTTGCTGGTGGGTGCTGGGGGGCTGCGGGGGCTGAGGATGCTGGAGCGGGGAGGTGTGACCCACCCCAGGGAATGAGAGGAGAGAAGTGGGTGGGGTTTTCTTGGACTCCCACTTCACCTTCGGGTGGGACGAGCTGCAAGCATGAGCTTCTAAGGAGCAGCAGACTCCACTTTGCATCCCAGAATGTTGGCAGCTATGGAGATCCTGCGGGCCTCGCTGCCGCCATTCCCCATGGCCACTCAGCCAGCACTTCCTAGGCACTGACCTCCATGAAGAACTTTTTTCCTGCTCGCCTTGTCTCAATGGGGTCGGGCAGGCTGAAGGTTCTGGAGTCTTGGTGAGGCTGTTCCTGGATGGAGGAGCAGCTGCAGGGCTGGAAGAACCCAGACCTCAGGGGAGCCTGTTCATTGAAGACCTCACTGATAGGTCGGTGCCAAGGGGCGCTGACAGGTGCAGTTATGGGGAACTGGCACATATGAGGTGGCAGCGTCTGCCCCAACCTTGGCCTTATGATAATCCATGGCATTGTTGAGAACAGATAAACGGTAACCAACAGTGGGCTCCCACCACAGGTGTCTTCCCTTGGTGCTTGGTGGGCCCCAAGATGTTGAGGTTCAAGGTTTTTTTATGTCTAAGGAGGGCCAGCATCGGTCCTATCTGCAGGCATTGGGATGGCCTTTGTTCAAGCAAGAGGTGAAATTAAGTGTCCAGAGGCAGAAATAGATTTCACTCTGGATTCTGTTACCCATGGCTCTTTGTAGATTCTTTCTGAATGTCCACAGGTGTGCTCAACTGCTAAATTCAGCTGCCTTTGAAATCACAAAAAGGGCTCAACAAGTGGCGGTCTCTTCCACCAGCAAAGCGAAGGATTGCGTAATTCAATCACTAGAGTAGGCTCTGAGGCCACGTGGCCTGAGTTGAAAGCTGAGCTCTGCCACGGATGGCTGGTGGGTCTCTGCCCAAGTTATTTTACCTCTCTAGACTCTTGTTCCTCATCAGAAAACTGGGGCTGTGGTTGTATTTGCATCATAAGGTTACCAAGAAAATGCAATAAGCTAATCCACAGGGAGAACTTAAAAGAATATGTGCATGCAGGAAGCCCTCAATAACTAATTGTTTGCTGTAATTATTAATGGTCACCCCACATATAGGTGAGGATATCTTGAATTGCCCTGGTTGGCGCTGCTGGGTATTGGCTCAGGTAAGAGTGGTACAGTAGCTTGGTTTTTTTTTTAGATGAGAGGCTACCTCCCCCTGAAAGGGGGCTGAGTTTTTGTCGTCTCCAGCTGCTCCCCTGAGGAGATATTCAGCTCTTCCCAAACTACTGGATGTTTAGACGGTGACTGTGTACAGAGCCTGGTCATGCTATGGGTCACAGAGACACAGGGCCACTGCCTGCACCCACTGGACAGCACCCTTCTGTGTGACTTCCATGGGGAGGACTGTGAGTGGTGCCCCAGTGTTGGGCGAGGGACCAGATGACTGCAGAGGAAACACCATTAACATTTATCTATTCAGCAAAGCACTTCACTCTCATATGAATGTCGACGTATCTTTGGGCTTCTTATAAAAGAATCCCACACTCTCAATGTCTATGAGTATAGATATTGTTATTTGTTCCTTTCACTTTTTAAAGAGAATTAATTTTTACCATAGTGTTTTTCAAAGTTTGTTGTTCTTGAAAAATCACCCATCGGCCGGGCGCGGTGGCTCAAGCCTGTAATCCCAGCACTTTGGGAGGCCAAGACGGGCGGATCATGAGGTCAGGAGATCGAGACCATCCTGGCTAACACGGTGAAACCCCATCTCTACTAAAAAATACAAAAAAAAAAAAAAACTAGCCGGGCGAAGTGGCGGGCGCCTGTAGTCCCAGCTACTCGGGAGGCTGAGGCAGGAGAATGGTGTGAACCCGAGAGGAGGAGCTTGCAGTGAGCTGAGATCCGGCCACTGCACTCCAGCCTGGGTGACAGAGCAAGACTCCGTCTCAAAAAAAAAAAAAAAAAGAAAAATCACCCATCAAGCATTAAAAGTGCACCTACTGGGGTCCCACCCCTCAGAAGCTGCTCTACTCGGTCATTCAGGAAAACTCAGATATCTACATTTTAAAAAAATTCTCAGATGAGCTGCCAGGCAAAATCACCTCTAATTGCTTCTCTTGTTTTAGTTCTCCCAACAACCTGCAAGACAGATTTGGACAGATATTCCTGTCCCCATTTTAGATGAGGCCGCAAGTACTTAGAGTGAAAATTTGTTTGAGGTCACATAATTAGTTAACATATTATTCCAGATAATCACAGATTTCTTTTTTAGCCAATGCTCCCTACATCTCAATAGCTTCACCAAAGAATGTGTCAGAGGGCCATCGTTTTGCATCTCCGGGTTCTGCAGGGCCTGCTGCAGGAATTGAGCACCTGCAGATTTTGGTATCCACAGGGGGTTCCGGAGCCAATTCCCCATGGATAGTGAGGTAGTTCTTCTGTGGTCACACACCTCAGGATCCTTCACAGCCAGGTGTGTGGGCAGAGGAGACAATGTGGTCATGCCACAGCTAGCCTGGCATTGACATTCATCACTTTAGCCCACATTCTGTTGGCCTGAACTGAGGGATACCATGCCATGAGGCTCAATGAGATGCAGTGGAGTGTGGGCAATGTCCTCCCAGATGTTCAGTAGAAAAGGACCCTGTTTTCTGAACACATGCAGTAGTTTCCACCACAATTAATGACCATAAGGCAATGAAATCTAAATAGTGAAAATCTTCTTTGCATGAAACCTATGCTTTTACTGACATTGTATTGTTGCAACAATCCAGGGATGTATCTCCCTATTGTTTAAGGATCATAAAACAGTTTCAGAGAATTTAAGTGGCTTGCAAAAGTACACACACCCCTGAGAAACAAGAGAGCCAGAGAACCCACGGGCATCTCTCAGCTGTGGCGCCAGGGCTATGTGGTTGAAACATACCCACTGACCTTGGAGGTAGAACAAAGCTGGTACCAAAACTTAGATTTCTTGACTGCCATTTCAGTGTTACTTTTTCCACTACAAGATACTTCTTACTGTTTTGAGAGTGCTGTATTACCACAGGGACTAGCGACATAGGTTTAAGCAAGTCTTCAATGACTGGAGGAGAAAAACATGTAAGAAAAGTTGCTTAAAGGTTTCCCATGACCACGTAGAAACACAGACATTTCTACTTACCTATCCTGAGAACCTTCCCTCTGACAAGTCGCAGCAGAGTCCGCCTCTCCCGCTTGGCAGCTGCAGTAAATACAGGAATTAGGAATATTATTTCTAACTCACAAGAGGTCTTCTGCATGTCAGCCACCTCCCGGAGAAAATAGTCTCCACTGTTGTTCTCTCTTCAGCATATCCCGGGTATGTTTCCAAGCAAGTTTTGCTCCACTGTAAGATGCTGAGGACTTTTTTTTTTTTTTTTTTTTTTTGAAAGCTGATGGCCTGGCAAGAGTTACTCTTAATAGGATGTGTTTCTTCTCGCTTTAGCTGGCTCTTCCTAATGATAATGTCTGTTCAAGTTGAGCCCAGTTGCAGCCAGTTTCTCTGGGAGTCAAAAGCCTGTAGCACACCCAGAGAGCCACCACCTGTCCACAGCATATGGTCTGAAGGCCTCTCTGCTGCGATAGCCTGACCAGCCAGCCCAGGATTTCCAACTGTGAGCTCACCCTCCTTGTAAGACAAACAGCATTTAGCCAACGCTCACCTTGACCTGGTGACCTTTGAAGACTGAGGTTGCAGGAGAATGCAACTGAGAATGCAACGGGCTTCCGGACCCCTTGTGAGCCATCCCTGATCCTTCACCCTGGCTGCATGGGAAGGAACCCAGAGCCCTGCCTGGCTGGCCTCCTGCTAATGAGATGGAAAGCAGGGGTCCTGGCCACACCATGAGACTCATATGATCTCCTCTCTTGTGTCCCTGCCATGGCTCACATTCAGTAATTAGATACCAGCTCATTAATTCCTGCTCTCCTTTCAGAAGGAAAAGGATGGTGCTCTTTGTTCTGCTCTGCTGGGCCCTGAGCCCTCACGGCATGAAGTAGCTAGATTCTGCCTCACTCCAGAGGCGGCTGCCACTTTCTCACCCCAGTCAGCCCCTCAACCATGAAAAGATGTAAGGATGTGGCTACATTATATAACCCAAGCATGAAAACATCTGAAGTGTATGAAATCACGCCCTCAGACACTTGTAGAAAATGAGAACTTTATAATTAGGCATTTCATCCCCCCTATGTATCTTACATAGGGAAATTGACATCTCAGCAAAATTTATTTGCCTGAAATCGCATAGGTAATTAAAAGTAGACGCAGCGGAGACTAGATGCGTTTCCGTTACCGCAAGCAACTGTGCTATAATGCTCAGCTAGGAGAGAGTCGGTGGAAAAGGTATCATCTATTTTCCCTCGAAGATTTGTGAGTATTTGACTTTTCCTTCCCTGAGACTGACTTGCCTCTGAGGAGGCCCATCCAACTTAGCTTGAACAACCCGGATTCTTTTTTTTTTTTTTTTTTTGAGACGGAGTCTCGCTGTGTCACCCAGGCTGGGGTGCAGTGGCCAGATCTCAGCTCACTGCAAGCTCCATCTCCCGGGTTTACGCCATTCTCCTGCCTCAGCCTCCCGAGTAGCTGGGGCTACAGGCGCCCGCCACCTCGCCCAGCTAGTTTTTTGTATTTTTTAGTAGAGACGGGGTTTCACTGTGTTAGCCAGGATGGTCTCCATCTCCTGACCTCGTGATCCGCCCGTCTCGGCCTCCCAAAGTGCTGGGATTACAGGTTTGAGCCACCGCGTCCGGCCCCCCGGATTCTTATCTTCAGTCAAAAGCCTCTAAATAAAGAATACAAATCAGCTTAACTTCTCCAAGGTCTGGCAAAGCTTTGTACACCTTTCAGAAACAGAATGCAGCAAATCCGCCTTAGCAAACATGTGCATATGACTTTCATCTGAGCTGTCAGGAAGGTAATTTATAGACACATGCAACGGAAGCCCAGAGGGCTCTGGCATGTTGCAAAATCAAACAGAGTTCAGAAAACTCACCACCCCAGACCACTATTCAGGTCTCTTCTGAAATAATGGAAGTCAGAGCCAAACTCATCAATTAAACCAGAATTATTTATTTATCGTAATCTCTACTGCCTGCTGCTTCAAATGATTTCTCATGAATTAATGAGTTCATCTACGTGCATGTCAATATTTTGGTTTAAACAACAAAATGAAACACAGGATTAGGTTTTGTTCTCAGTGTCTACCTTTCTATGGCATTGATGCAGATAGCAACAAAAGATTAAATCACAGAATGGCTCCCTTTTTAATTTATTTATATAAATGAGCTTTTGTTTCTATTAGTGATGAATGAAGAGAGCTTGACTTGGGGAAATTTAGACTGAGATCATTGAAGTGGCCTAGAGTTTGGAAATTTTTATAAAACCCAACTGCGCAATTGGATTGAAATTGTGCTAAGAACAGGCTTTCATGCCAGACTTGTGCCAATTCCATTTGGTTCCTGGCAGAAAACCCTTGAAGAATGGTATTTGGTTTTGTTTATTCGGCATTTCAAATGCTGGTTCATCTGGCCCCCATCCGGATCAGAAATAGTCAGAAGTGGAAGTGGGAACTTGAGTGGCAGCAGAGTGGATTCATTTGGGCATGGCAGCACCCAGCCTAGCTCTCCAATATGCCCTTGAGAATGTTGTGGAGTGCAGGATAACCTTTACCATACCACCCCTATGCCCCCTCCTGTTTCCTTGCTGGTCGATCATCTGCCCTGAGATAGCTGAGCTGCCCACAGATAGCTCTCCCTCTCCACTCTCCCAAGGAAGAAAGTCTTGACAAATTACTCCCTTGACCCAACTCTGTTCCTGAAGGGCTTACATATTGCATCACAGAACTTCCTCTTGGGATGGAGAGTAACGTTGGGACAGATGACTGTCCTACTTTCTAGCAATGAAAAATGATCGCATGGAGCCTCATATTCCTGATGCTAATGAGAACTTGTCCTTTCAGCTGGCGTTTGCATCAGGAAATGCCACTGCTTGATTTGTAATGTTTTGGACTCACACTCTGAGCGAACCCTGTCTTTGGGCCATTCCATTGCACAATAAGCAGCTGAAATCTACGCTTTTCTCAATAGGGAGTACAAAAAATTCATCATTTTTAAATGGGCTGTCAGACCTAAAAAATAAATCTCAGTTCATAAACTTGAAAAACTCAGAAATGTTAAAAATTTTATTTGTTCACTAAGAACATAACATCCAAGATGAGAGATCAATTTTGCATATTATTATTTCTACCTAAAGTATTCCATCTCACTTAAAGGAAATGTTTGTTTGGAAGCAGTGGTTGGTGCTGGTTGCCAAGCCTGTCCAACAAAAAAGCGAGTTTTTAAAGAAAATGTTATTCCCTAAGGGTGAATCTTAAAAAACTGCCAAATGTGTTCTGAGATGAATAACAGGAAGCTTCGTTCTAGAAAGGGCCTGAGTGATTATCGAATCCATTCTTCATTTCACAGATGCGGAAACCTGAGTTTCAGAGATGCAAACATTCCTACTATCACAGAACTAGTAAGCTGGAGAACAGACATTAAGACCTGTAATAGTGATTCCCATGTGAATGTTTTTATGATGAAACTGCGCAAAATGATAGAATGATAACAATGTCAGAAACACCTATCACTAAGCACTTTCATATATAATATCTTCTTAAATTATAACAAAAAGACAAAGTAGGTGTTATCTCCATTTCACAGATGGTACAACTGAGGCTCAGAAACATTAAGTAACTATCCTGGGGTCACAAAGAAGACACTATGAGAGCGAGGTTTAGTCCATATATTCAATTTCTTTGTTTATTTCCTTCCCATTGCATGAGAATTCCTTTTTGCTGTCTTTTATTTTTAAGCAGAAACCTTTCTTTAAAGACACTAATGATCAAAGATCTAAATGTAAAAACTAAAACTATTAAACTTCTAGAGGAAATCATAGCCTTACATCTAATGTATAACAGAATCAGATGGAAATTCTAGAAAATTCTGAAAAGTACAATATCTGAAAAGGAAGACAATCCTTACCTTGGATTAGGCAATTTGTTTCTTAGATGTGACACCAAATGCACAAACAACAAAGGGAAAACAAGATAAATTGGGCATTTTTGAAATTAAAAACTTTTGTGCCTCAAACACCATTAAGGAAATGAAGAGACAACTCATAGAATGGGAGAACACTTTTGCAAATTGAATATCTGACAAGAGGCTTGTATCTAGAATCTATAAAGAATGCTATATAATTCAATAACAAACTGACAAGTAACCCAATTGAAAATGGGAAGTACTGAGTATACCTTTTCATTGAAATCATTGAACCATTCACAATGGCTCTTGTAAAGTTTTTGCCTTGTTACTGCATCCATCATCTCTTGGTCTATTTCTATGGAGTTATTTTTTCCCAGTTATTGGCAGTTTCTTCATCTTTTGTGTCTAATAACTTTTAATTGAATGTAGCCCATTATGGATCTTGTATTTTTGAGAAGCTGAATGTTTAAAATTCCTTTGAAGAGTTTGTATTTTCTTCTGGAGGCAGTGTACTTACTGGCTGTGAGCTCAGTCCTGTTGAGGCTGTTTCACAACAGGCTGTGGCTTTGTCAGGGTGGGTCTGGATCAGACATCTGGTCATCAACCCTGTGTATTCCAGCTGCTTCCACAGACTCCCTCGCTGATTTCTGTTTCCCCCACCATTAAGGCCACTGCTCTCTGATAGTCTCTGCTTCTCCAAGGGTGGAAAGCAGCCCTAAGCAGAGAGCCCTTAAAAGTGAGCAGCCCCCTTATGCTTCCCCCTTCAACTCCAGGGTCATAGTCCTGTAGCATATGTAATCCCCTTCCTGAAAGCACTTACATTATGTATTTTCTCCAGTCACGTAATTGTTTATAGTGAGAGAGGAAGCCTGGTTGCTCATGACTCTATTATGAGAAGAACCACAAATCTCTCCTACTTCATTTTTAATCATTCGATGTCAGATGTATTTAACCACTTTGCAATGTTTAAATTCTTATGGGGAGAAGCCCAAGGCAAATAATAAAATAAACAAAACTTTTAGTCTAGTGTGTATTCTTCAGAGAAACCTCAGGTTTCTTTTCTTTCTTTCTTTCTTTCTTTCTTTCTTTCTTTCTTTCTTTTTTTTTTTTTTTTTAACAGATTCAGGTGTTTGTTCTAGAAGTTAAAAAAAAACAGATACAACCAAATATAGTTAAAACAGGAAAACCTATTTGCGTTTACTTCACATCATTCTGTTGGGTCAGATGATAGTGTTTAGAAAAATACTGTTAACATTCTTACTTTATGTGGACAAACCTTTAGAGGCTGGCCTCTCCGTAGAAGGAATGCACAGGGAAATAATTTTGAGCCTACTTTCTTGTCTGTATCTTCTGTGTTCTCTCCTCAGCTTCCTGTCTCGATTGGCATGGAACTTGCTCTGCTCCTCATGCTTCTGTTTGTTTAGGAAATTCACTAGGACTATACAAGGGACAGATTGTCAGCTGTCATCCAAGTCCCTTTCAAATAACCCCCTACTATCCTTTGCCTTAGGAAGTCTGAGCCTCCATCGGATCCCAGTCACGTTGCGAGGGAAGAGCGACCAGTGACCGAGGGCCACCTCCCCGCTGTTCTTTCCTCACTCCCGTTTGCCCTTGAGGTGCCCTCAACTTCCCAGGCTCTCATCATCATGCTCTTTCCAGCCCAGGATTGCCCTGTGGCCAGTGCAGCTCTTCCTAGGTTCTAGAACCAGTAACTAATACCTAATTCCAGCAGGGTCCTTTTGACTGAGGTTGACTTAGTGTGTTTGAGAAAGCAGAGCTGAAATAAAAAGACCCTCGTGCCGCAGAGGCCTTGATAAACTCTATCAAAGTGATGAGAACTGTGGGAATTTCTGAGTGAACCCAAAAGTTATTGGAGGCAAGGGTACTTCTCTCTCCAGTAAGTGCCTCCCCACCTCCACCCCATTTATAGATGCTTTGAAATTTATACTAGCGTAAGGCCAACCTTATCTATGACCATGAATAAGCTATTTCACTACCTCGTTGTTCTGGTCAAAATAATGCATGGGGCTAGGCTCACGCCTGTATTCCCAGCACTTTGGGAGGCTGAGGCAGGTGGATCACTTGAGGTCAGGAGTTCGAGACCAACCTGCCCAACATGGTGAAACCCCAGCTCTACTAAAAATACAAAAATTAGCCAGTGTGGTGGCACACAGCTGTAGTCCCAGCTACTTGGGAGGCTGAGGCACGAGAATCACTTATCGCTTGAACATGGGAGACAGAAGTAGTGAGCTGAGATTTTTGCCACTGCACTCCAGCCTGGGTGACAGAGTGAGAATCTGTGTCAAAAAAAAAAAAAAAAAAAAGAAAAAAAAGCATGGGATAACTACTCTGCTTGTATTTTTTGATTCCTTCCATCCTCTTACTTGATACCCCTCCGTGTTCTAAAAACAAAGCCTCCCTTCACATTTTGAGTGTGTCTGCTATGGATGATGAGGCAACAATCCCGGTTCTGAAGAACTGGGATAAAGCAGTCACTAAGGATCCCATTAAAGGTCAAACCGTCTAATTCTTAATCTCACGGCACCTGCCTGATAATGATGGATACTTATTAAACTCATTCCTTCTGGGTCTCAGAATACGCCTTTAGAATGATCCAATTTTTCATTCAGGCACTTGAAGTTCATTAAATGAGTGCTGGAGAAACTGTTTTCCCATTGACATACTTGCTTTAATGGAATGAGAAATAAGAAGTGCCTGAATATTGGTGGTTCTCAAACCCAAGGAAATCTAAGGGTTTGTGGAGATCCAGAATCTCTTTCCTCCTCTTCACTTTTATGGCCTTCATCTACTTTTACTTTTCAGCTGCGTTTGATGTAGCTGACCTCCATCTTGAAACGCTCTCTTCTGATTTTCCCTTTGATTGCACCATCCACTGCTTTTCCATTTCCTCGACTGGTTCTGTCTTCCTGCGTGAACTCTCAGCATTGAAATCTCATCTGCCTGCCTTCTTCTGGATGTATTGTATTCCTGGATGAGCTTCTCAATGCCCTGGTCTCATTTACTGGCCATATGATGAGGATTCCTGATTTTACGTGTCAAGCCTTGTCTCCATAAGTGAACTGCAAACTCAGTTTTCAAAGTGCCCATCTGACTACTCCATTCTGATGTCTAACATGTTCTCACTCACATGTGGCCAGAAGAGAGCTCCTCATCCCCACGGCCATTGCTCCTCCACCAGTGTTCGATCTCAGTAAATGGCACGACCACTAACCCAGGTGCTCAAGCCAAAAGCCCTGGAGTTATCATTCATTCACTTTCCCTTTCACCTCATCTAACCATTCAGCAAGCCTCATCGATCCCATCTCCAAAATACACCCCTAATCCGTGCAGTACACCCAGCTCCCCACTGGGGCTGCACCAATCCAGCCCCTGCCACTGTTGTCTGTCACTGGAATCTCTGAAGTCGCTCCCAGGAGGTCCCTGCTTCCACTCCCCTCCCACACTCATTCTCCCTAAGACAGCCAGAGGGATCCTGTTAAAACGTAAGTCAGATCCATCACCGCCTGGAGTACCTGGCCTCCTTTGCACATCTCAGACCGAAGCTCCTTACTGACCACTAATGGTGTGCACGCCCTGTTCCTCGGCACTTATAAGACCCCTTTTCCCTGCACATTCCGCGCTCTGGCCATATTGGCCCATGTTCTATGCCTCAAACGTATCACATTCCTTCTGCATCAGTGCCTTCTCTGCTCCTCTGCTCCTCTGCTCCTCTGCCCCGAAGGCGCTCTCATAGATCTTCCCGCCATTCAAGTCAGCCCCATGATTCCTCCGCAGTGAGGCGTTCCTTGACCACTCTACCTAAAATCTCACTCCCCCTCTGCCACACAACCTCCTTGTCTTCTCTTCTTCTCAACACGTTTCACTATCAAGACATTGAACAAGAAAATAATGACAGATTCTCATTTCAGTTTCCCCCATAGAGAAAGACATTGTCTATTGTTCTTTGCTATATCTGCAATGTGCTTGGTAGTTAGTAAGTCATTATATAACAATTTAAAAATGGAAACATTCAGTTTTTAAAGTAGGTTTATTTTTTTTTCGGAGAAGCCAAGTAACTGGTATGCATAATAATAAACCATCTCAATAAAGAATTAGAAGACTTGAGGATCTGGGCGTGGTGGCTCACACCTGTAATCCCAGCACTTTGTGAGGCTGAGGTGGGAGGATTGCTTGAGCCCAGGAGTTTGAGACCAGCTTGGGAAATATAACAAGACCCCATGTCTACAAAAGTTTTTGGAAAAAAATTTAACTGAGCGTGCAGATATCTCTTCAGCATACTGATTTCCTCTATTTTGGATATACACCCAGCTGTGAGATTGATCATTTGGTAGTGTTAGATTTGGGGGGAACTTTCATACTGCTTTCCACAGTGACTGTACTAATCTAATTCCCACCAGCTGTTCACAGGTGTTTCCCTTTCTCCACATCCTCTTCAATAAAGGCCACTTCATTTTGAGACATTAGTGAACTGATAGAAAACAACAGTATGGAGGGAGAAAGTGGATTGTTTCCAAAAGTTAGGTGGACAAGGAGCAATGAAAGAAAGATAATAGCAAAGCAAATACCTGGAGGATGTGAAGCCAAGAGCATCAGAGGAGAGACTGAACAATCAAGAGGTTGGTTAACAAACGTGCAGTTAGAAGGAGTAAGTAATAGTGTTACACAGCACAGTAGGGTGACTACAGTTAACAGTATATATTTTTTTGAGATGGGGTCTCACTCTGTCACCTGCGTGGGACTGACGTGGTTCAATCATGTCTCACTGCAGCCTCAACCTCCTAAACACAAGTTCCTCCTGCCTCAGCCTCCTGAGTAACTGGGACCACAGCAGGTGCCACCAAGCCCAGCTAATTTTTTGAGTTTTTGTAGAGATGGGGTTTCACTATGTTGCCCTGGCTGAGCTTGAACTCCTGGATTCTAAGTGATCATCCCTCCTCGACCTCCCAAAGTGCTGGGATTACAGGCATGAGCAACCGTGCCCAGTCAACAATAATTCATTGTATATTTCAAAATATCTAGAAGAAACTGGGCGTGGTGGCTCACACTTATAATCCCAGCACTTTGGGAGGCTGAGGATTGTTTGAGGCCAAGAGTTTGAGACCAGCCTGGACAACATAGTAAGGGCCTGTCTCTAAAAAAAAAAAAAATTCAAAAACTTAGTTGGGCATGGTGGTACATGCCTGTAGTCCCAGCTAGTCAGGAGGCTGAGGCACGAAGATTGCTTGAGCTTGGGATTTCAAGGTTGCAGTGAGCTATGATGGCACCACTGCACTCCTGCCTGGGTGACAGAGTGAGCCCTTGTCTTAAAAAAAAAAGAATCAAATAATTAGAATACTTGAAATCTAGCCAAAACCTTGTCCTTACCCAGGATGATCCTGTGCTTCCATTTGCTAATCCGTAGATACTCCTAGTATCTTCCTTCTCTTCTTCATAAGTGAGAAGATGAAATAAGGAATTCGTAAATACAAAGAGAGTCATAAATCATCACATAAATGTTATGTTTATTTTGTATTGAAATGTCCACCTGAAAAACTTCCTCAGGCAGAGTGCAGGATGAAATGCGCATGAATGAGGAACACCTGATCTTTATGGCTCTGGCATTCTTATGCATACCCACGGAACCAGCTGGGCACTCAGGGTTATATGTGGTAGCCACAGCAGGGTGATTCACAACCCCTCACTCCTATATCCATCAAGACGATGCCACCACGAGGTCCCCTATCCAGCTGTGGATGACCCGAAAATACACTGTTCCCTTAGAGGTTGCTTTCTTTGGCCCTGATCATGAACATCTGTCTGGTTGATTGCAGAACCCACAGAGGCCAACACAGCGCCTGGAACATACTAGTTGCTCAATGATCATGAGATCAATAAGGAGGTGAAAACTGGTTGCTGGTGTAAAAAGCGGGAGAAGGGCACTGAAAGGGGATGAGAGTGGCTGCCAGAGACCATTTTTGTTTTTGCCCATTTGTTAGTATTTCATCCACCCCACAACTCGTCTCCAAGTCATGCCCGTATTTTTCCCCTGTATGAGTTGAGGACGACTCTTTGTGGAGCCTAGGAACAGGCCGCTGTCCCTGTGTGTGGAAAGGAAGGAACACTTCACAAGCTTTCCAAGCTCACAACCCCGCTTGTCTGGGCTTTTCAGCAGAGTGGTTGCCATGACATTACATAGGAGAGTCTTCCAGGCCATTCCCATTGCTAAGGGCAAAGGGTGACTGTGATATTAAAAGAAGCATTTGTTGCTCTTTATACTCAGAGGAAATCAAGGTGAACTTAAACTCATTAAAAGCAAGGCTGAGCACATTTGCATGAGCAGAATGTAAATACAGGCGGCTTCTTGCAGATGTGCTTCTCTCTTGCAGAAGAAGAGACCCAGGGCCTCCTGAGCCTGTTTGTTCTTAATTAAGAGAGATCCTTTTGGGATGAGAGTGAGTTCGTAATGGCATTTCTACCACGATGTACAGCCTCTCAAATATCTCCTTCCCCCATATCTTCAGTTTTAAGTACAGCCCGTAGTGCAGGCTTGTAGGGGAAATACGGAAAAATGCAAAACAAATACAATAAACAGAGAAAACAATTTAAAATGATTCTACACACAAATGAATAATTTAATCCTCCATCATGTTTGTTATCTGTGATGCATCTATTTAATATTAATAACTTGTGAAGAAAAGTGACTGTCACCATTTTTAACAAGCCTAGTCTATTCTGGCTACAAACCTTAGATGACTGGCTATTCCTAACAGGGCCCTTCTTATTAAGAGTCTGTTATCTTCTTTAAATTTAATTTTGTGAATAATGAAATGTTTATGAGAGGAAAATAAATATCCTGTCTAAAGCCAGCTTCTCCTTACTCCCTCCCACCTCTGTCAAATATTTATCTGCCTCTACCTTCTTCCTTTCTTTTCATGTCTCTCTTCTCTTCTCTTCTCTTCTTTCTTTTTCTTTTTCTTTTTTTGTTTCTTTCTCCCTCTCTTTCTTTCTCCCTTTCCTTCCCTTTTTTCTTCCTCTCTCTCTATTTCTTCCTCTGTCTCTATTTCTTCATCTCTCTCTCTTTTCCTTCCCTCCCTCCCTATCTCTCTATCCCTCTCCCTTCTTTCTTTTCTTAGTTTTCAACACCAGGCTCCATAGTTAATACACAAAATGTAACTAGCTTCAATAGCTGATCATTCTCTCTCCAGAGATGTCTTATTAAGAAGCAAGGAGCACATATCAAGCAGTTGCATTGCTTTTCAGATTCCCTCTTCAGTGAACATAGTCATTAAAGAATTGTATCAAGAAGAAACACTTTTATAATGTGGCTGTCTCCAAATTCTAAAGCTGGTGATCTTATTGATTTGGTAATAGCTTACAAATCATGATCCAAAATTAGTTCTTCTGCACTTATGCCCCAACCTTTGTAAAATTTTTATTGAGCAACCATGACCAACAACCATAACAGATGATGCCCTATTAAGGTCAGTTTTCCATGGGTTGTACAAAGTCTTTTTCTTAGATCGCATATAAGAGTCCATGGAACCTTCATTCACTTTGGTGTCTGCAGGAAACTCTTTTCCTGTGGAGTCTGGGTGATCACATGGAATCTCACCCCAGGCTACCCATAGAACTGTCCATCGAGGTGTCTCTTGCTGACCAGACTCTGGGTGTACAGAAGAGCTGACAGCCCAGGTTTCAAATAAAACTTTCCAAAATTTTACACACACACACACACACACACACACTCTCTCTCTCTCATACAACAGCTCTGCTGTCTAAGATGTCAAGATGTAGTTTGGGGTTTGATTTGTTTACATTCTGAATTCTGTGTCCATGTGTTTTAAATTTTCCTTTAGATAAAAGTGTGGTAGAGCATCTCCGTGGGGAACTGCTGTGAAGAAGTCCCATTGTGGGATGTGGTGCAAAGTGAAGATGTGGATGAGAGAAGGAAGGGGAAAGCTCAGGGACAGGGAGGTAGAACGAAGAGGAAGAATAAATGGATGGAGGAGCTGCCCGATGACTTTGAGCTTTTGTAGATCAGCGGGTCCAAACCTCTTGTTGTGCAGGAAGTGTTAGAGAACATTAAAAGATTAGCCTGGAGTCTCAGGCAGTTCAAGAGTCAGAGTTGGGACCAGGTCTTCTGGTTCTGATCCAGAGCTTATTCTCCTACTTAGCGGCCGTTCCCATGCCATTCATGTTATGTTTTAAGCAGTTCAGCAAGCATTCTTGCAGTGCTGACTTTTCTCTAGCATGATATTCAAACTCTGAAAATAACAAGTGAATTTAAATAGCCTCTGACCTCAGCGAGCTCAAATTCTCACTGTGGAGATGACCTCTAGCCCCAAAACAGATCAGAGACCTGCTCTGTAGCACATGGGGCAAGTGTAAGAGTGAAAGGAGGATTTGGGGATCTAGGAAGGTCTAGGGGAAAGTGGCAGGAGAAATATAAGGCATTAAGAAAGGGGTGCAAGTAGGGGAAGGGGGAAGGCAGAGCTGAGAAAAGAGCAAGACTCCGTGGTGACCAAATGGGTAGACATGTGACAAATCACTGCCCCCACTGTGGGGGACACAATGTGGAAAGAGCTGTGAGCTTCTCCCCAAGAAGCTGTGGTCCACTTGGAAGATGACGGGGAGATGTGGGAAATGCCAGGCAGAGAGGAAGAGAGCTGCCAGGGAATAGCATCATTCTACTAACAGAGGACCACAGGGCTTGGTGTAACACACACGCACAGAGAGTAAGACAAGGACCCGTCCCATTATCAGCAGTGCCAACACTCACGTCGCAGCACCTTACCACTCAGAGGAAGGCTTCAGCACTCCGCAAATATTTGCTGCTGTTACTCATTGATCACCCATGCACCTCACAACAGCCCTGCACGACTGATTGGGCTGTCACCATTTTCTCCATTTAGTGGACGAGAACAGGAAGTCACAACATGGGCCTAAGATCTTAGAGTTTGGGGAGTCCTGCAGCTATATTTAAGTTTCCCAGTACTCGGGGGTGCTGTGCTACTTCAGCATCTGCTCCTCCTGGTGCTGTAGCCCAGGAGAAGAGGCCTTTATACCATGCTTTTTACAGCAGCACCTCCAGAAGTCAGGGAAGAGACCTGGTGCTTCCAGACTCCTTTCCATACTACAACCATTTCCACATAAAAATGGCAACAATGGAGACAGAGGAAACCATATCCCAAACCAGGGCCAGTTAACCCCTGTGTATGTGGGGCTGAAGGCTCATGATGCAGTGAAGGACCACCATTTGCCTCCTTCCAGCGTAATGAGAAGACATCTGGGTGTTCCAGTTCCATCAGCTCACTCATCCTTCAATAGAGACAAGTGAGCTTGGCACGTGGATATGTGAAGTGCTGTGTGCATTCAGCCTCAGTCTCCTCTGCTGTCCTAGGTCATGGACTCAAAGCCTCCCTGTTACATTTATCAAGAGATTGGATGACACCCACCCATGTTGGTGAGAGTGGATCTTCTTCATCTACCAATTCAAATGCTCATCTTGAAACACGCTCATGGATACAATCCAGAAATAATGTCCTACCAGCTATCTGGGCATCCCATTGCCTGGTCAAGTTGATATCCAGAATTAGCTATCTCAGTTGTTAAGGCCAACTCAGATCTAAGGGGAGGGGAATTCAAATCCCCCTCTCAATGGGAGAAATCCTAGAGCTGCTAGAGTTTCCTGCCAACCAACATTCTTACTAAGTAAAGTAAAATAAGAATAAACTTTACACTTGGCTACAGAAGGTGATGGAAGAGGTTGAGCAAGAGACCCTACAAAGATGCTAATTTCATTTATAATTATTTTATGATGCAAAGGTAATAAATTATTATGAGTTGTCACCAGACTCTTTCTTAGCAAGAGAATGCTCTTTCTTTGGAAAAATATTTTGAAAAGCTGCTTGACCATGGCAAGTGAGACAGTGAGGATCCAAGCAACAGAGAGATGGTTTATGTCATGCTGAGTGGACAGTAGGGGACACTTGCATTTGCCTTTGGAAGGGATGGAGAGAGGAAGAAATAGAAAAAAATGGGAAGCAACAGGAGAATGGGAAAGATGTGGCACATCATGGAAAGTAGAGACCAGGAAAAACATCCTCGTGATAAAGGTAGAAGAAAAGAGCTTTAGGTAATGCCTAATATGTGATTGAAAGTTGTATGTCACCCTTCCTGCCATGAATGCTCCTTCCTGAAATTTTAAGGCCAATTTTATAGACTAACAGTTGCTTTGTGCAAGGGTTGTCTTGTGTGTATGTGTGGAGCATGAAATTGAGGACGTAGCATGTCCAGTTCATCATGACTTCGTATCTCATTGCATAGGCTGGAAAAAGGACAGGCATAGACAAACGAACTCACCAGCAGAGGTGGCCAGAAGAAGAAACCTTTCTTGGCAATTCAAAGAAATCCTAGTGCAGATTGTGGTCTTGCATTAGGATGAGACAGAGGTTGGAACTTGTCTTCCTCAGACCTCAAAGAGCAGGGGGAACCCAACTGCCATCTGGTTTGCATGTGGCTTGTGGTTTGACAGCTGACTCTTTCTTAACTTCTAACCCAAGGGTCAGTGCAAAGCCAGTTCCCCTTTTCCTCCAGGAGGAAGAACCTTCTACAACCTGAGGTACCCAGTACTTGTCCTGAATGTAAGCTAGGATGATCTCTGGATCCATCATGCTATATCTAGTCTCTGCGTTTCACCCAACACTCAGGACTCCATGAATGGACCTTTAGTGAGTCCAGGATACCTTGTGAAGATTGCACGAATGCTGCCTGGGAAGTGGCAAAGGTGCAGGTTTACCCTTGGCATCTTTTGTACCTTTAACCACAGAGTTCACATGGACTTGTGACCCCAGCTCATGTAACCTAATAGGAGGAGAATAATACCTCCTACAGCAGGCTCTGGAAATGTTTCTTGGTGTGCACACACACACAGAGACACACTTGTTAAGTCTGCTTTCCCCAAATAATAATAAGGGGCACGTTACTCTACAACCATCAGCATCACTAAAGCCTACAGGACTTCGCCATTCGGTTTAATGGAATTGGTACATTTGAAGTACTACCTTTGGATTTTTGTTTTGTTTTGTTTTTGACAGAGTTTCACTCTTGTTGCCCAGGCTGGAGTGCAGTGGTGTGATCTCAGCTCATTGCAACCTTCCCTTCCTGGGTTCAAATGATTCTCCTGCCTCAGCCTCCCTAGTAGCTGGGATTACAGGTGCCCACCACCATGCTCGGCTAATGTTTTGTATTTTTAGTAGAGACAGGGTTTCACCATGTTGGCCAGGCTGGTCTAGAACTCCTGATCTCAGGTGACCTGCTCGCCTTGGCCTCCCAGAGTGCTGGGATTACAGGTATGAGCCACTGCCTCTGGCCTGCCTTTAGATATTTTATATAACAGATTGTATTATAAAGACCTACATGCCTCCAAAAATATTTTGGAATGTTTTAATTATGCAAAAATTGAGAAAATAGTTATAAAAGATATATCTGTCTCTGTTAAAAATAAATTCAATTATTAGAAGTTAGGGGTGTCCAACAGCTTACCTGCAGCAAAATTAGGTTGAGTTCTACTACCTTCAAATGCTTACCTATGACCTTTGAAGTTCTGATTATTCTGGGAGCTTCTGGTGCTACATCCACTCAATCTGCCAGGAGAGGAATTTATACTACAGGCTGCATAATTTCCTTCTCAGCTGTAAAATATCTCTTTATAAGAAGTGTGGGCGAGAAGGAATTATGGGAGCAAATACAGTATTTATCACTTGAATTAAAAGACTAAACCTGGCAAATAGTCCAGCTATCAATCCACAAATAGTGTCTGTGGTTAGCAGCCTGATTCAGATAATCTGATGAGCAGATATATTTATGTGTGAGCATCATAAGCATCAAAGCCACTTTTATGTGTATTATTTTTCTTGTCACCTACAAATCATGTTGCAAAGATTGATAGTAATTGAATAAATTGCTGTGTGTACTTAAAGACTGGGCTCATTGGAGACACAATAGATTTATTAGATGATCAGTTTTTTTTTTTTTTCCCCCGTTATGTCAATGCTCATTGGAACACTTCTTTTCAAATGTAGGAAAACCAAGCTAACTAGATCTAGAAAAACAAGCAGAGGTTTCAAGGGATGCCTTTGAAAGGTGGTGTAGTATCAGGGAGAACGTTGAATTGGAAGTCAGATGTCCGTGTGCAGATTCCTTTCATGGCACTCCCTGATTGAGATAATTTCTAAAATCCTTTTAGCATGCATGTGTTATGATTGCATAATGTAATTCTTGTTTAGGGTTTATTGTGTGACTCTTCACTAAGTAACTATACTGTCATAAATGAAGTCCGAGCAGTGAGTCTTGTCTCCCCGTGAGTGTAAGATCTGCATGCTGCCACCTTTCTCCTTGACTTTCCTCACCAGGCACCAAAGTCTGTGTAAAATGCACCAGGCTAATATTCTGTAAAATCTAGGTCTTCACCTTTCATTTATGTGGCACCAGCTGGAATCTGCCAGGGTCAAATCGTCAACTAGGAGCTCTTTATGGATTCAGCCACATGGGAGAACTTGAGGGACCCTGCATGTCTTATATTCTCCAATACTCCATCTCCACAGGCTTGCCAGTGTCCAAAAGGCATGATTTTGGGGGGAGGAGGCAGCTCTAAAATAGTGTCAATTCTAAAACTCCTTTTTCAAATATCTCAGGCGGAGTACCTATTGGCATCACCAGTATTTAACGCTTTGGGGTAATTACATCACCTGATAATTTCCCTCCTTTGTGCTTTCTAGAGGGATATGAACCAATGAGAGTCTTGAGGTGTGGAGTCAGTTCAGCTCAGAAGACACTATCTTGGGGGCAAAGGCCATGATGAGTGGGTTTGTATGTTGAATTGGAAAGAGGAGAAGGTAGATGAAGAGAAATAGGGTAGGGGGAGTACGGAGAGGAAGGATCTGAAGGGTGATAGAGAAAATGCTGCCTTTGGTTAAAAGTTCACCAGTGTCCACTGTGTTTACATAGCTTAGTCAGAATCTCCCTTCATCCTGTAGTGCTATGTTTTTATTTATGCAATACTCTTCCTGTCAACTATCACAATTAACAGTCCCAAGTCTAGCACAGTTATGAACATGGCTGGCCTTTCTTAAAATAATGTCCTTGAGCTCCTTAGCACTTTAAACATTTCAACTCTCTTGCATATTTGGTTTTTCATAATATAGGTTGTAACACAATAGAAGGTTATGGAATTAATTAATGGACCATGATCAGCTTAAGAAAATAAAATGCGGCCGGGCGCGGTGGCTCAAGCCTGTAATCCCAGCACTTTGGGAGGCCGAGACGGGCGGATCACGAGGTCAGGAGATCGAGACTATCCTGGCTAACACGGTGAAACCCCGTCTTTACTAAAAAATACAAAAAACTAGCCGGGCGAGGTGGCGGGCACCTGTAGTCCCAGCTACTCGGGAGGCTGAGGCTGGAGAATGGCATGAACCCGGGAGGCGGAGCTTGCAGTGAGCTGAGATCCGGCCACTGCACTCCAGCCTGGGCAACAGAGCGAGACTCCGTCTCAAAAAAAAAAAGAAAAAAAAAAGAAAAAAAAAAAGAAAAGAAAATGCGATAGAAATATACCTAGTGCCTAATAACTAGTAGAATGAACTAAGATGAAACTTTGTCCATTATCTATGTATGTAGTATATGTTTACTGTGTTGCTATATAAAATATATTTCTCATAGTAGATTGCAGTTACAAAAGTTTGAAAGCCTTTGAGCTCCCTTTGACCATGGAAAGGAAGAGGGATGCTATAGAGGAAATGGTTAATTTCAGCAGGCCTGGGTTACTCAAACCCTGCACATTCTCAGAAAGACCTTCTTTGGGACTGGCCCTTGGATGGTCCTGGGAAATGAGCCATCAACCTTTGGAATAGTGTGCCCAATAAGAATTTTTTTTTGGGTGCCTTAGGCGTCAGCCCACATGAAACCAGTTTGATTACTTTATCCTAACACGGTGATTTATGTATGGTGAATGCCTGCTTTTGCTTTGGGGTGGTGTGAGTATCTGAGGTCAGGTATGCAGGTGCTACATGCCTGCATGACTAACCCTCAGGGAAAACCCTGGACACCAAGCCATGGGTGAGTTTCCGTGGTTGGTAACGTGGTTTCTGGGAAAATTAATACAGCCCATGAGACTCCACTAGCAAAGAACACCTGGAGGCTTTCACCTGGTTTCTCCTGGACTCTGCCCCATGTACCTTTTATTTTGTTCTGATTTTAACTCATATCCTTTTGCTGTAATATAGCAGAGAGCAGTATGTCTCATTCAGAAAAGTAAGCTTTTCTGAGTCGTGTGAATCCTAGTGAATCATCAAGCTTTAAAGTAGTCTCAGGGAACCTGGCACAGGTGCAGAGATTAGGCTTGAGACCTAGAGAAGTTAGGGGCTTGCTAGAACACGTAGCTCAAACCTGGGCCTGGAGTGTGACTAGGTCATGGATATGAAGCTGGAATGGAGGGTCTCCACCAAGTGAGTCCTTTTCTGGTGAGGCGGCATGGAAAGACGTTGGCCTTTTCTCCATTTGTGATGACAGTGATCCCTGGACATGACTTCTTCAAGTGTCCTTGGTGAGTTTAACTGGGTAAGAGCAAAAGAAACAAAATAGTTTATTCCTTTCTCAGTCCCCCATCAAGGACATCAATAGCATAAAACTGGTATAAAATCACAAAGCTTATTATAAACTTTGTCTCCAGAAGTGATTCTAGCCTTTCTGTAATCTTTCATGTGAGCTTATTGTTCTGATTAATGAATTCAGTCATATTCTATTTTTAAAATTATTTTAATTACGATATAAACAAATGAGATACCTCTTCAGAGTCCACACGAATGGAAATGAATATAAAATCAGAATCCAACACGTAAAAAGCAAGTTCCGCAAATGTAGGACTCCAGTCTCCACTGCTTCACAGTAGGGTTTGTCCTTGTGTTTTCTTGTTTTGTTTGGGAAAATAATGCAAAAGAGATTTGTTGTAAAAGCTTTGAAATTTAATTATGATCAGGGAGTTCTAAAGGAAATTAAACATAGCATGAGTACTTTTAAAATATATAAATTTAATATAGCATCTTATCAAATAATTCATCCCACATGGCTAGCTCACTTCCCACCAGGAAATAGAAAAGAATTTCTGAGAACTCTTAACTAATAATAATTTCTGAATTTCTCTGACACCTTCACTGTTTCTGAACTTTTTTTTGTCATGTTCATTTACTTGATTCTTCAGAGTTTGCTTATTATAGCTATCACTTTCTAAGAGTACATAGTTTGAAAAGCACTTTCCCATCTTCTGCGTTCTGGGAACACGCAGCTTCCTGACCCACAGAGGATGGCTTCTCGCTGTGTCCTCACATAGTGGAAGGGGTGAGGGGTCTCTCTGAAGTGTCTTTGCTAAGGGCAGTAATCCCGTTCTTGTTGGCTTTATTCTCACAACCTTATCACTCCCAGAGTCCCCATCTCCTAACACCACCGCTTCAGGGGAAAGAATTCAAAGTATGAATTTGGGGAGGGGGCGGCATCAAATATTCAGTCGATGCCACTCCCCATGCTTTCCTTTCCTCTGCTGTGGTTTTTAGACAGAGACTTCTGGAGTCGATTTGCTATCTTATTTGTTCTCCCTGCTGGTTCTCGCTCACCTGGGCAGGTGGCTTGTCCCTTCTTCCCCTTACCCAAATGATAAATTCCTCTCCTTCCTCTCCTCCCCTCTTCCAGTATCTTCCTTCACTTCCTCCTCTTAGGAGCTCAGGAAATCTGTCTGCACCTATCACATTGACGACATGAGCCCAAATGTTTTTCCACAGTTCATCGTGGATCCTGGAAACATGGGTGGCTGCCTGCCTGCCTCAATTTATTTCCCAGTCTTAGTGGTTTGTAAGCTTTAATTTTAGAAAATAGGACAGACCGCTGCATGGTGCTTCCTCATCTGCCGGCCGGTGCTCCTGTGGGCTGCCCAGGTGCCCAGGCATCCCGGGTCCCCACCCTCGCATGGCTGTGGAGCCGGGCCAGCTATGACATTTGTGTGGGCTTCTTAAAAATGTGAGAAGCTCCTAATAGGTTGTTGTTAAACTCATCCTCTCTGATAGAATTTAATTTTAAACACAATCCCCCCGAATAAACCCTAATGTGCTTGTTTCATTTCTGGAAACTGTATGCGTCAGCTTCCTCGTCTGGACAAGGCCACAACAGTGTTTGCATTAGCCACCGGACCCCTGAGTAGATGGGGCCCTGTTTACTCTTGGCCTGCTCCATGGGATCCCAGCCCAGCCCTATTGGAGCTCCCAGTTCTTTTCCAAGTAATGCTTTCCTTTCCAGGTAGCCCCATTTTCTCCTCCTTCGTGACACGCCTGTGGGTCCCTCCTTTCCTGGGACTGTCATCCGTGTGCACACTGGTGCCTCCGCACATGCTCCCCCCTGCATTCTCCTCCGTGGAACTGACAGCAGGGTCTTGCCCACATTTTCTCATCTTGATAGAAAGGATCCCTGTGGCCAGCCCTCTTCCCTTCTTCACAAAGCTGCATTCGTCCTTTCCCTTCTCCTTTGGATATCTGCCCTGCAGAAGTTGAGAGAAGCAGATACTGCTTCTGGCAGGCCCCGCTCTGCCTGCTTTGATCTTTCACTTCTGCCCACTCCACGCTATGGCTTTGTCTGTCTCTTCCCTTGTTAACTCCCTCGTCTGCATCCAATTCCAGATGCCTCTGACTCCTGACACTATGTGCTGCCTGCAGCCAGAGGAAACCATGTTCTGGAGTTCTGCAGACCTCGAATGCCCACAACTCTGGCCTTACTTACAGGAGGCCCTTTTCTTCCTCCTCCAAGCTCTGAGCAGCTCTGACCACACCATCCTCACGCTGCCACCTCCCCTCTGTCCTCGAGGCCCACAGCCCTGCAGGTGTCTCCGAGAGTCCGGCACGGGGGGAAGTCCACAGCGGTGCTGTCACGCCCATACTAACCTAGGAAGCCTGTCTCTGAAACACTCCCACATACTTATTTTCTCCCATGTTCCCTGTTCCTGATTTAAATGAGAGACATGACCATTTCTATCTAGCTCTATGTCCATGTCTTCCTTGAGACAGTGCAGTGGTGGATTAGAAATTGCCTTCTATTGGCCGGGCACAGTGGCTCACGCCTGTAACCCCAGCACTTTGGGAGGCCGAGGTAGGAGGATCACAAGGTCAGGAGATCGAGACCATCCTGGCGAACATGGTGAAACCCGTCTCTACTAAAAATACAAAAAATTAGGCGAGTGTGGTGGTGGGCGCCTGTAGTCCCAGTTACTCAGGAGGCTGAGGCAGGAGAATGGCATGAACCTGGGAGGCGGAGCTTGCAGTGAGCCAAGATCACGCCACTGCACTCCAGCCTGGGCGACAGAGCAAGACTCCATCTCAAAAAAAAAAAAAAAAGAAATTGCCTTATGTCAAAAATTAGCAATTTAAGGCTGGGCGCAGTGGCTTATGCCTGTAATCCCAGCACTTTGGGAGGCCAAGGTGGGCAGATCACTTGAGGCCAGCAGTTTGAGACCAGCCTGGGCAACATGGCAAAGCCCTGTCTCTACTAAAAATACAAGAATTAGCCAGGCATGGTGGCACACACCTGTAGTTCCAACTAATCAGGAGACTGAGGAGGGAGGATCACTTGAGCCCAGGAGTTTAAGGCTAAAGTGAGCCATGTTAGCACCACTGTACTCCAGCCTGACTGACGGATCTCTCTGAAGTTTAAAATTAAAAAATGGTTTATCTAAAACTTCAGCGGGTGAAACTCATTAAACAGACATCACCATTGTGTTAGTGGTGCCTTTCAGTGGGAAGAAGAAGGGATTGTATTTGCCCTGGGGGATAATGGACAGCAAAGACCCTGTCTAAAAGAAATTAAATAAGTAGCAATGTTGGCCCCTGGCTATTTCTCTGCCCCTGACCCATGTTTTTCTGAAATGTTATAGACATCTTCCAAACTGACTTCACCTCAATATCAGAAATCGCTCATCATGGTTCCTTTGTCCAGTGCCGCGGGAGGCCCCAGGGGAGGCTTCTGTGGGGGTAGTGAGGGCACCAGCTGTGAGTTGGGACCTGAGACCTGGTCCTGGTTCTTACAGCCCGTGATGCTGATGATTAGGAGGCCCTCTCAGAGCCCCCAGACAGGCTTACACCATCTGGAGCATGGGCCTGGGTGAGGCTTTGGGAGCTCCTGCATCCTAACGATGCTTCCTGCTACTCCAAAGCTGTGGAATGTGTGGTCTGGGAACAGCCCTGGCTGAGGCGAGTGCATCTTTGCTTGCCTTCCACGTGACAAACCTGGACCTCAGTTCTTGGGAAGGCATCCACGTTCCTTTCCCAGCTTCCCCATTGGATCTGACGCTCTCCCCTTGGGATACCTTTACCTGAATTGCTGGGAGATTCAGCATCTGGACTTCCCCACGTCCAGCCATAGAAGAACCTTCCTCCCAGAAGTCCCTGGTGACCACTCACGCAGCCTGATCCGCTGCCAACATCTTCCTCTTCTGGAAGCAGCTGTCCCTGTTTCCAACGTGCCAGCCTGAAATATTTCAGTGTCTGCATGCCTCTGAGCTATTAATACACAAACAAAATCACGTAAGCCCCCTCTTCTGGACTCCCCAGTGTGTCTGAGAATGCCTAGTAAGCATCCATCTGGTTACTTTTAGCTCTAAACGTTGGTTACTAGCTCAGCCTACCAAGACCTCACATGCCAAAGCTCTCCCTGGCTGCTTTACCCTCCCTGGCTGTTATCTCTCCCTGGCTGTTATCTCTTGCTGTCCATTATCCCCCAGGGCAAATACAATCCCTTCTTCTTCCCACTGAAAGGCACCACTAACACCATGGTGATGTGTGTTTAATGAGTTTCACCCGCTGAAGTTTTAGATAAACCATTTTTTAATTCTAAACTTGCAAACAAGGCTTCTGCGTTCCTTGAGTTTCTGGGTCTTCCTCATGCCAAGAGGCCCTCCCGAACACCTTGGCCCCAGACCTCTTCTCTCATCTCAGACTCTAAAGCAAGATTTCTTAACGTGGGGTCCCAGGGGCCTGTGAACGTAAAGAAACAAAAAGGTCGTAATTATTTTTACTAATGTCTAACTAAAAAACAGTTTCCCTTCAGCATGTCTGTAGGCAAAATACACCATAGTTTTGGCATTACCTGTGACCAAAAGAAATCACAGATATTTCCATATCACAGTGTCTGTTGCAGATATCTTGAAATACAGCATACTCTCACTGTTATTTCAAAGTCATAGTAGTTTTTAGCCATACCCCTATTTGATAAGCTTTGGGACTCCAGGCGGACACTCAGGCAACAGAGCTGGTCAGTCTCTGGGGATTCCTGCTCAAGAATCATTCAGGGGCACGACCTAAAGGAACAAGCTTTGGAGTGCAGTTTAACTCAAAAGCCTTTGGAAAATCTAGCATTTCTGGAGTCCAGGCTGTCCTTTCCTTACAAAGTAAGTTATCAAATTTGCATTGTTTATTATCATCGGGTATCCTTGCTAAACAAGAGTCCCATTCTTTATTATTTTTTGGGGGGTGGGGGGGACAGAGTCTCGCTCTGTCATCCAGGTTAGAGTGCAGTGGCGTAATCTCGGCTTACTGCAAGCTCCACTTCCTGGATTCACACCATTCTCCTGCCTCAGCCTCCCAAATAGCTGAGACTACAGGCACCCGCCACCACGCCCGGCTAATTTTTGTGTGTGTTTTTAGTAGAGACAGGGTTTCACCATGTTAGCCAGGATGGTCTTGATCTTCTGACCGTAGGATCCTCCTGCCTCAGCCTCTCCAAGTGCTGGGATCACAGGCATGAGCAGGAGTCCCATTCTTATAAGCATCAGAATTAAAAATTCAAAACTGGATACCCAATTTGACAGGTGAGTCAAAGGAGTGAGCTAGGCAGATATCTGGGACAAGGACATTGCAGGTGGAGGTCAGCTGGCGTAAACAGCCTGAAGCACCGAGTGTTGCTGAGAAACAGCAAGGAAGGAAGCCTGTGTGGCTGGGGCCTGAATGAAGGAACGGGAAGGAAATTAGCTTAGAGAGGTAGCAAAGCATATTTAACCTTGTGTACCTTTGAGAGCACTGATTTTATTTTATTTAAGGCATGCCTCCTTGTCCAAGACAATCCCACAGTAAAATGTTACTGGTTTATCTAAGTCCATAAAGCCATTTCACTGATATATCTTTAAAAATAAAAATTTGGCCGGGCGCAGTGGCTCACGCCTGTAATCCCAGCACTTTGGGAGGTCGAGGCGGGCAGATCACAAGGTCAGGAGATCGAGACCGTCCTGGCTAACTTGGTGAAACCCCGTCTCTACTAAAAATACAAAAAATTAGCTGGGTGAGGTGGCGGGGGCCTGAAGTCCCAGCTACTAGGGAGGCTGAGGCAGGAGAATGGCGTGAACCCGTGAGGCGGAGCTTGCAGTGAGCCGAGATCATGCCACTGCACTCCAGCCTGGGCGACAGAGCGAGACTCCGTCTCAAAAAA
>NC_037670.1:178061744-178067653 GCF_003255815.1 Theropithecus gelada
GTATGTGTGTATATATATATATATATATATATATATAAAAAAATAAAAATTTCACTTGCCTGTGTTTTAAATACATTGTGAATCATTAATAAAGCAATATAAATATATTTTATTTGTATATTGATAACTATGTTTCAAAACAATGCATTTTCTCTGCAATCTGACATTTTATCTTACATATTTAAACAGAAGATTCTGACAAATGAAATGCTGGCATCACCAGATTGTTCTAGAAGTTCATTTTTTTTTTTGTCTCATTTTTGTCTAAAGAGACAACAAAGATCTAGAATCTTTTCTAAATTTTAGGGCCTGAATCCCCTCTCTCTTTGAAATGTGTCCCCCCTCCCCCCACAACCAGTTACTTTGTTGTGTGGGACAATTCAGCCTTTTCAGGTGGTTTGTACACCTGTGGCCGCCTTTGAAGGTGGCTTTATGCACCTGTAGCTCTGGGGCCGTCCAAGCTAAGCAGCAGTACTGCTCAACAGTTAAGTCTACAGAGTTCCTGGGTGGCAAGTGATTTCCCTGTGTTATTTCACAAAACCATAAAAGCATTTGCCCAATACCGCACAAGTGATAGAATCTGAGTCCAGAGGTTCTGCCACCAGGGCTCCAGGGCCTGAGATTTTGCTTTCGATGTGTTACTATGTCCTTCTACATAAATATATACGTACTTGGCTTACGTCTGCATTGTCCCGAGACTGCACACATGTCTGTGGTTAAGACATGTGTTCTTTCTTTCTCTCTCTCTTCCTTTCTTTGCTCCTCTGCACTGGCATTGAACTTTGGGGACAGGATACTTGCATTCTAAGGCTGTTTCTCTGTCAGGCTGTTTCTATGTCTCTAAAGGAAGACAGTCAAACTGAATCATTTCTAAGGTCCCGTCCAGCATTTAAATTCAATGTAAGAAGGAACTCCTGGCGACGATGCCTTCATAACCTGGTCAAGGAGTGTTCATTCTTTGTATTGACTGCAGTGTCACTGAATTTGCTGCAAGGCTCTGCATCTTCCTCCTGAAGAGGTGACCTTGTATCTAGAGTCCCTTCGTCTCTGTCTTTGGTGCAGTTATATTTCTTATTGTGAATGATCCCATAAGCTAGACCAGCAGTTGCGCATATTCCATGGTTGATTAGTTTTCTAGAAAAGAAGAGGACCCTTCGCAATCACAGTTCTTGTTTGGAAACCCAACAGGGCCTTAACATGCATTCAAAGTGCTGGCACCAAATGCCTCTTCTTACTTAGTGCCCACTCCTCTGCACACAAGAACAAGTGTTTTTTCTTACAAATAACCACTTTTCAATTCATTCTAGTATCACATAGTTTCTAGACCTCTTTGCAATTTGAGTGGAACTAAACTAAGTTCATTGATAGGCATCACACAGCACATATTTATAGAGATTAACAGAATATCTCTGCCCTGGCGATATTGGTGTTCGGCTCATTGAGATGATTTTACTGTGAATGACGTGAATGCCACTATTCCAGTAATCGTGTTTGCAGCTATATCAATTTATGGCTTATTAAGTGTAGAGCCAACTAACGCAGATTTTCCTACACAACTGTTGTCAAGCTGAATTTGTTCCTTCTAGGAAATAGTATAATCTAATTTTTCATCTAAAGATAGAGATATACCTGGTCAAATCCTTCATAGCAAGAAAGATACTACTGCTAGTATGAATCGTGACTTGGAATATGAAAGAAGCTCAAATGTTCAGTTGTTCCAATCCTTTGAATTTATAGCTGAGGGAACGGAAGTCCATCGGAAGGGCATGAGGCCTGTTCAAGTTCACACAAGACAGTGGAGCCTCAGTAATGCTCATCACTGTGGATCCTTCCCATGCCTTTATCCCCGCTCTGCACACCTCACATAGTGTCATGAGTTCCTGTTCTAGAGTTGTGGTCCCCTGAAAAAAATGTATGGGTCTCCCTTCCCCTGTCTTTTCCTTCCTTTGTGTGTGTGTATGTGTGTGTGTGTGTTTGAGATCAATGGTTTCTCCTTTGCCTGCTTTTGACTTAAGATATCAATTGTTTTGGAGCTCAACAAGCATGACACAGCAGTGCAACACTCCCCTTAATTTTAATTATTATTTTGTGATTATTGTGGCAAAATCTACATTACAATTTACCACCTTAACATCCCTTCCCCTTTTATTTGTACAAATTACTAATCCATCTAATCCTTTTTTTTTTGTGAGATAGAGTCTCACTCTGTCACCCAGGCTGGAGGGCAGTGGCGCGGTCTGGGCCCACTGCAAGCTCCGCCTCCCGGGTTCACGCCATTCTCCTGCCTCAGTCTCCCAAGTAGCTGAGACTACAGGTGCCCGCTACAACGCCTGGCTAATTTTTTGTGTTTTTAGTAGATACGAGGTTTCACCGTGTTAGCCAGGATGGTCTTGATCCCCTGGCCTCGTGATCCACCCACCTCGGCCTCCCAAAGTGCTGGGATTACAGGCATGAACCACCGTGCCCGACTACTAATCCATTCTTATACCAATCATCAACACAACATAATGCCACCTTCAAATGATCCCAAGTTATGAAACCAGCCAAAGACAACTAAGTTATCCTTGATGATATCTGGGCACTGTGCAAGACTTCCTTCACTGCATGGGAATATGTGAGGTTCATTTCAATTGCGTTTGTGTTTCCATCTGCTTCCCTTCTATCATTGACTCACTCCAAGGTTGCTTTTGTTTCATAAAGGCTCAACCAACAGAAAATTGAGAAAGTCAATCTGTTAATTTGGCCAGTTTTTGTCATTGGTTGAATTCAAAGAACCTCATCTATTCAACCCAGATGGAAAGAACTGACCTTTTCTGAAGCTAAAACATACGCAAAATGAACAAAGCCCATGGCTCGAACTGACCTGTTGCTGGGTCATGGTGTCCTGACTGTGCATTCTCCGCCTCCAACCCTGAGGCCTCTGGACCCAGCCACCTCTTTATGCACTCAGACTTTCCACCTTAAGGGTCTTTCCTGGGGTCTGCTGTCTGACGGTAAAGCCTTTAACTTTTCTTTGTGGATAAATTGCTCACTAGCTGATCACTGGGGTTCAATGGACAAGGTATCCTTACGTGCCATCTCTTAATGAGGGCGTGAAGGCTCCATGAGTAAAGAATCATGATGTCGTCATGTAATGGGTTCACTTTAAGACTTGAAAATAAGTACAGTGAATAAGTTGCACTCTAAGATTCATCTTTCATATATAGCAGTAATGCAATAATACAATAATTACTTTGGTTTTCAATGTTAAATTATATAAATCATTCTATTCATTAGAGATAATGAAAAAGTAACCCAAACGTGAAGTGATATCTCCCTTATGCTACTGATTTACTTTATTTCCTTCCTGCCTCACTTCAGAATGCAATTTTTTTTCCTTGCAGGAATTACTTGTAATGGCAGTGGTAGAACCAGGGAATCAAGATATCCAGCTTCTGATGCAGGAAATCCATCTCTCTGTATTGATAGCCCAGCATCATGCTTTTATCTAGAGAGGCATTTATCCATCTAATCACACCTAGAAAAGCTATGTGGAAAATGTAAAAGCATCAAGAAACTCAAAGTTACAGCCAAGGCACAGACTGAATGCTTTAAAATCTTGTCTCATCAACAGAAATCCACAAAGATTATTTCCGTAGATCATTTCCATAGATCAAGGACATAGTAATGCTGTTTGCCCTTTTTACATAGTCAGTACCATATATTTATTAGCTCTATTGATGAAAATAGGAGAGCAACTCTCCTTGATGTGAGAGACCTTGGCAAATGTAAAGTACTTAAAAAATGAGTAGACTGCCTTCCGAATGTGAACTCACTGACTAAGCCCAGTGAAAGGAGAATAATGGCATGAAACCAGAGATTGACGAATGGCCAGGAATGTGTGTGTGTGTGTGTGAGAAAATAAACAATGTGATTAGCGTTTATTCTTTTTAACGATCCACAAATTGCCTGCTTTTCTCTACTTTTTTTGAGACCCAGTCTCACTCTGTTACCCACTGGGGGCGATCTCAGTGTACTGCAACCTCTGCCTCACAGGTTCAAGTGATTCTCCTGCCTCAGCCTTGCCAGTAGCTGGGATTACAGGTGGCCGCCACCACGCCTGGCTAATATTTGTATTTTTAGTAGAGGTGGGGTTTTACCATGTTGGCCAGGCTGGTCTCGAACTCCTGACCTCAGGTGATCCACCCACCTCAGCCTCCCAAAGTGCTGGGATTACAGGCATGAGCCACCTCGTCCGGCCTCTACTTTCTCCAGTTAGAAAGTGGAAGAAACTGAGCTTCAAATGTCTTGCTTACAGCTATTTTGGGGCTCTGAGTTGAGACTTTTATTGTACCATTTGTGAAGTCATCCAGGTGCTGGGCCTAATCATTCCTGGGCAACTGAGATATAGAAGGAGCCCCAGGTCAGGTGATGCACAGGCACATCATACCCTGGGCACTATTTTTGCCCTTTTTCTGGAAGTATGATTGGAAATGGGCAGCAGATGGACCACTTAACATTTTACCCATTCAAGCAAGGGGTATTTTTCTTCTAGAAAGTGGGATTTCCAAGCAAAACTGCTGCTTCAGTAGTCACTTGCCATACTTCAGTGTCCATGCGTATAGGAAGACGGAAGGGGGACACGGAGTGCCAGCTCTAACTCTGATGTCTGCACCACTCGTCCATAATGCATGTCCCAGTGGGGACGGTGATATTCCCTGACATCTACAGACACAACAGGCACATGGTGGATGAGTGGGCCTGGTCACCTGCAACCACAGTAGAAACTCTATCCCAAGGCAAAAGGAAATTAAGACATCTATTTGTGAATAATATTCACAACTACAATGTTTTGTTAGATCTTTCTTAGTTTCTTCAGTTCAAGGTTGGTTTGTGGCCCATGAATCTGATCCAGACATCTGAAAATCTCTAGACTCAGTGAAAGTCACATTAATTGTAAAATCAGAGCGTACACTATACAAGAGCAGCTTTGAGCTTGGTAGGAAGACGGCCTTCCCAGGAACCAGAGAGGAGACAGCCAGCTTTGACCCTGGGAGGCCCATTGGAGAAAAGAGTTCAGTTGGTTTATATTCTCTGAATTGACTTTCTCTATTGGTATTCTGAAGTGTTCACTGAAACATAGCTGCTCCTGGTGCTCTAATAGACATTTCCCAGGACCTCATGGCAGCCTTAGCCACAGTCTCCAGCCTGGAGCCACATGCAGTTTTCAGGGGTTCACGGTTAGCCCTTTGAGCAAATATTTATGGAGTTGTTTTTTAAGAATTACTGATGCTGTAATTAAAAAGAACACTTAATCTAAATTACTTACTAGATGAATAAATGAGTGAATAATCAAAACATTTAATACCACTAGTATATATAAGAAATGAATTAATTTCAAAGTGTGGGAAAATTATGTTGGCTTCTTATCAGTGGTATTAATCTATTTTTGATACATAAACCACTCTAAGAGGATTGCCTATCTATCCCAAGTGTCATTTTGCAGTATTAGTTTCTCAAGGATGTGTTTTCATTAGCCTCTTCGATATAAATGGCTATACCACTAAAATGTAGGAAAATTCCCAAATGAAAACCCTTTCCTTATTCACCCTGTTAAGCTTCCTCTGGATAGAACATCTCTTCAGCCTTGAAAGCTGCTAGGGGGTAATGGAGGGCACTGTGGCCACCCAGCCCTGGAGCACTGAGTACCTTTCCTTGATAAATCACTATTGGAGTCCTATCGCAACCACCTAACTTGATAACACGTATACCTAGATGTCTTGCTTCATTGCTATGACAGTGATTTCTCTTTTTTTTTTTTTAAATTTATTTATTATTATTATACTTTAAGTTGTAGGGTACATGTGCATAACGTGCAGGTTTGTTACATATGTATACTTGTGCCATGTTGGTCTACTGCACCCATCAAC